>NC_134572.1:83686508-83986508 GCF_050947875.1 Dermacentor variabilis
GCAGCGTGCCGAAGAGCGCGAACACCTTGTTCCGCCGCGTGATGTAGTGGGCGTCGTCGAAGAAGCGAACGGTGAACTCGAGGTCGTTCTTCCCCTTGCCGCGGGTATCGCCGAAGACGAGTGCGACGACGCGCTGCTCGGGCCCGCGCTTGGGCCTCGGGCTGAAGTGGTAGAAGGCGCGCAGCAGGTCCTCCTCGGTGTCGTAGCCCAGAGCTCTCACGCGGCCGCCTGCGGGAAACGCGGTCTTGACGAGCTTCTTGTTGTGTTCTCGCGGCGCGTAGAGGACCTGCGAAAGTAAGAAAGTGGAGCTATATGTTGTATTTGTTGCCGTGAATGAGGAGGACATAGTGTTAATGGAAATGTGGCCACACTGCGACTTTTGACAAGTCATCGACAAGTGCTAGAGTGAGAGAACGCACAACGTATACCACACACACACACACACACACACACACACACACACACACACACACACACACACACACACACACACACACACACACACACACACACACACACACACACACACACACACACATCACATGCAGTGCCGCAACCGAAGACTTGCGAATACCGCATTTGCTGCTGCGAACGCTTGTCGACTGTTTACAAAATTCTCTGCTGCTCGTTTGACGCGTTTCACATCTACGTCTTGGTCATTTGGTCATTCCACCTTTTATGTATCTATTCGCTTCTTTCGACATTCTTGCCGGTGTAAGCGCTTGTACAGAGGTCATCGGAGCAACTATACGGAAATTGCTAAGGACGTAAGCAACATCCACTGCATGGGTATAACGCCTGTAAGAAAAAGCGAGGTCGCTGCCTCGGTCAACTCACGTTAAGGTCTGCATATTTACAACGTCCCAAGACTACAGTGTTGAGGGCCACCCTGGGAAGAAAGCTCTAAGAGTGCACAGCTGAACGAGGTCACGGGGCCACACCAGAGTTATATAGTATAGGTACTCTGCGTGGCGCTGTGCTCGGCGTTTCGACGTGCGTTGTTATCACAGCTAAGTATTACGAAGACTGACTGACTTGCGAATACGCACTGACCGAAACGTATGAAAACCGTGTTCGAGTTGTCGTTCCGCCGACGAAGGAAATTTGCGGGTGCAGCCCACAACACAATGCTCAATTAAGCCGGTACTATAAGGGGAACAACGACATACTATAGATGCTCGACAGTGTTCGAGTATCTACGTAGGCTGCAGCGAAGACGTCATAAAAAAGTCTGACACGAGAAAAAAAAGACATTTCAGTCTTTCTGAGTGTTTTATAGTAATTGAGAACCACATTCAATTTTTGGTGCCCATGGTAACGGCTCGTATGGGTGCTCAAGGAGACCTACCTCTCCGCTAGCTGGTTTACCTATGGCTGAGCCAACATTTATGACGACGTGGAGGCCGCAGAGTGGAAAGTCGGGCTGCGTATAGGCTTGGGAGGTGACATGGGGACAATGCGCATTAGTTGTCTTGGTAAGCTCTTTCGTGCTCTGTATATGTAGCACTCATATCAGTGTGCCATGCAGTTACTTTTGCATTGCGAGTATTAAGTCCTGGAGACAGCTGTTTAGACAGACAAAGGTAAAGAAGAGCCTGCTGGTTGCATGAAAGGTCGCTTGCCAGCTGGGGTGCCCTGAAATCGCTTTCGTTGCGTTCGGGGTAGTCGCGGGGCGCGCTGAGCCGGAGGCAGGGGGGCTTGGCGCACGAGGTTGGTGGCGCCACCTGCGGACGGTCGCGCTCCACGCCCAGGAACGCGAGGAAGATCATGGCCACCTCGAATGTGGTGATGAGGTAGTGTCGTTTGATCGCCTGCACGTACACGTCTTTCCATACGATGGCGTACACCTGCGAGAAGACGCCCATGGCGCCGCCTGCGGCATCGCATCAGGAGCAGGGTGTCACATGGTTGAAAGCGACATGTGCTGAAAAGAGCTGGTTGGCACTCCGTTTTTTTTAAAAACTCATTAACAAATAATTCACAGGGCACGATGCTTGTGACCATGATGTAAGAACAGGTGCTCCGACGGATAGAATGCGGCGCGTGTTGGGCCCCCCGCTCATTCATCATCATCATAATCTGTAGTGTTATTGTACATCGCTCCCAGAGGGTTGGTAGCATATATCTACAGTAACTCTAGATGGCGGGGGGTGCCGGGGGTCTGACATTCCCTGGATACCGTGCTGGGAGCGTGCTTTGCTGCCTGTGTTTATTTTAGAGCGCCTGCGACTGCTTTTAGCGACAGAACAAACTTAAAGTTTTGATGTTACAATATCTTAAAATCATAAGCAGCCAACAAACACTAACACCAAGGACAACATAGGGGAATTTACTTGCGCCTAATAAATGTAATAAAGAAACGGTAAATTAATGGAAATGAAAGTGAATGAAAAAACAACTTGCCGCAGGTGGGGAACGATCCCACAACCTTCGCATTTCCCGTGCGATGCTCTCCCCATTGAGCAACCGCGGCGCCGTTTCCCCATCCACTTTCATTGGGCATTTATGTTTCCTAGTAGAACCCTGGGAGTGTTAGCCAGCGTCCCCACTCACAGACCTTGGCGGCGGATGTGGAACATCGTTTCTGCCGCAGGCGTCACGAGAACGTGATCTTTTTGGGTGAAGACAACCGGTCAATAAACCGACACATGCTATCTGAAGGCATCAATGTTGCCGGACTCGAGATCGTCATTATGCAATAAACAAGAAAGGGGGTTAACCGAGGGGCCCGATGTTTTATTAGTCATATCATAAGAAGCCAACAAACACTGACACCAAGGACAACATAGGGGAAATTGTTTGAGGTTAATAAATGAAATAAAGAAACGGTAAATTAATGGAAATGAAAGTAGACTAAAAAACAACTTGCTGCAGGTGGGGAACGATAACACAACCTCCGCATTTCGCGTGCGATGCTCTACCATTTGAGCTACAGCGGCGTCGTTTCCCTATACACCTTCATTGGGTATATATGTTTCCTAGTAGAACCCTGGGAGCGTTAGCCAGCGCCACCACTCGCAGACCTTGGCGGCAGATGTGGAACATCCTATCTGCCACACGGGGAAACGGCGCCGCGGTAGCTCAATTGGTTGAGCATCGCAATATTGGAATAGGATTTATTGATAGGAAAGACAGAAAGGTCGACCTGAGCTAGTGCGCTCTAGTCTGCTACTCTGCACTGGGGAAGAGGGAAGGGGAGTGAAAGTACTGGGATGGATGATGATGATAAGAGAAGTGGCGAGTGCTTATGTACACGAGACAGTTGTCTTGCTAGAGCCGCTCGTCGAGCTTGGTGTCCTGCAGAAACTTCAACAATAATTTTGTTGCACGCATTGAACTTGCAGTGTCAGGCCATGGGCCGAGGATAGCTTCCTCCGACAGCTGTTGCCTGCCAACGCTGGCTAAGAAACTTTCTAACGTCCTTCGCTCCAGCATATATGCTGGGCAGCCGCACAGTAGGTGTTGCAGTGTTTCAGGCGTCTGGCAGTGATCACAATCAGGGCTGTTCGATTGGCCGATGAGGTGCGCGTAGCGACGGGTGAAAGCAACGCCGAGCCGAATCCTGTGTAGCAATGATGTTTTGCTCCGTGTAAGCTTCGGGGGCAAACAGAATTTACTGTCTTGGTCAATCATATGTAGACGTCTGTCAGTGTTGTCATACTGGGCTCTGTAAGCTTTTGTAAGGTCCTGCATGAGTGCCGTGATCATGGAGTTGGTGTCAGGTGAGCGCCACAAGCGAAATGCTAAGGTTATGGGATCGTTCACCACCTGCGGCAAGTCGTTTTTTCATCCACTTTCATTTCCATTAATTTATCGTTTATTTATTTCATTTATTAAGCGCAAGTAATTTCCCCTATGTTTTCCTTGGTGTCAGTGTTTGTTGGCTTCTTTTGATATGACTAATAAAAAATCAGGCCCCTCGGTTAACCCCCTTTCCTGTTCAAAATGTTAAAAAGTGATGTATAATTGCTGCGGCGCTTTGATGCATTTTCTAAGCAAAAGCGTATAGTATTTCGCTGAGGGCTGTGCTCACTGTTCGGGTGTTTTGTTGAAGCGGCTACCATAATTGAATTTACTTTTGCTATTTTTGTTTGAACAAATGGTCGCTACCACTTCTCAGAGTACGCAGAGTTACCGCGTTCATTTAATACGAAGCAGGGTTCTGGGGAGTGCTGCACGTGCTGCATACGATTTCTTCCTGAATAACTACAAGTGCCTTCACTTAATGAGGGCGCTTTCACCTAACACTCTCGGAGGCCATGATTAGGAGGTGCGCCTCCAGCGGCCCCCGGCCGGGTCGTCGTAGCGCTTGTTCTTGCACTCGGGTATCATTCGTAGCAATTCCTACGAACGGGTGGGTGTCTGATTTTCCCTTTCTAAATTATTTCTCTCCACCTTGCGGGTTTCCGCAGTACTAATACGTCAAACCCTTGCCTTTGCTTTGTGTTGTGGACAAATTCGACTTCGCCCTGCCATCTGCTAGCCGCCTGGTTAGCTCAGATGGTAGAGCGGCTGCCCCGGAAAGGCGGTGGTCCCGGATTCGAGTCCCGGACCAGAACGAATTCTTCTTCAATTGTGAGGCTTTTCTTTCGAGGAAACCGTCCGGGTTTCCTTTGTAGCAATTGCTACGAACGGGTGGATGTCTGATTTTCCCTTTATTAATTGTTCTTACACTGTGCTCGTGGCTCTGCGCGTGTCCTCACGTGTCCTCGTATATTATCAGTGCTTATATAGTTCGGGGGGAGGGGACGTCCGCTAAGAAAATTGGTTCGCTCAAGGTGGATCCCCGAGCTAATTCGTCGAAGAAAGGAAACCATAAGCATTAGCCCAAATGATTCGATTTCTCTCCAAAATACTCGCAGTTAACATTAGTGCTGCGTGTATCAGTCTGGCAGGAATATAAGTACCGAGCATGACATATATAGCCGATGGTGTGCATACTGCGCTCCACAGAACCCTGCACTGGAATGGAATCGTGGAGAGGAACAGACACTATAATCTGGAGCTATGTAGGGAACATGTCTCCGCGCCTCTGCTCAAAAGGTCGAGGACGTTGGGGTGATCACAACTGAACGCATAGATACCGCGAAGTGAAATGTACATTTCAATGAAGGCATACTTGTAGCTCAGGCACGTGAGAAAAGGAAAAACAAAAGTTGACGAAATAAAGTGCGTCAATTTATGTCGCCAATGTTGGCTGTATGGCGTTCTGCTGTTGAGTATGAGGTCTCGGGCTCGAATTCTGGCCACAGAGACCACATTTCGATGAGGGTGAAATGCAAGAACGCTGCTGCACTTATTTTACGACCTCGTTAAGGAACTCCAGGGGGTCAAAATTAATCCGGAACCCTCCGCTACAGCGTCCTTCGCAGCTCGGGTGGATGGCTTTGGGACGTTAAACCTCGTAATTTGATTTGACTTCTTTATCCTCTATTCTTTCCGACTTTTCCCATGTACGTGCGCTAAAGCTATCCAGTTTGAAATGACCTTCCGATAGGCACAAGTTCTCACGACCGTCACAAAGACGCGGTGACGTTAGACCGAAAACACCTCGACTATACACTGCGTCGTCGAGCGTGCGTCGTCGAGAACGCATGCAGCGTGCTCGGCGTGCTCGGCACCGCGCCTGTATATACGAAAGATGTTCTAGGGTCTGATGCTACGGTTTCTCGAAACCGTGGCAGGCAGTCCCTATGCATTTGCCATTCGCGCGCAATCCGATGGCAACAGGCGCAGATCGGAGGGTACCGGGCATGCGAATCCCCGTAGCTTGGATGTGTCACTGTGTCACTTGCCTGGAACGAGTATGGCTTGCGGCTGAAACAGTGAGTCCGGCGAAACCGTGAGAACGCAGCCGAGAACGATCCTTTTTTTTCACTCGCGGCCGGTCTTCTTTTGAGCTCGCGCAGGTAGCGCGGGCTGGCAGGCGCGGGAGGTGACGGTAATGTCGATGGGTTCTGGCCCTCCGCTTGTTTCTGACGGAATCGAAGAAGTGAAAAAATCGCAATCTGATCCTTTATTTTTCTGCATCGTGTTGCTCTCTCTAAGTGCCTGCCTCGCTATTCATGGTTGCTGCAGTGTCGTAAGATTTCAGTTCTACCATGCATTCTGGGAAGGATTGAATAAAGCGCGGAAGAGGCAGTTCTTCCATAGACGCTGTATTTCTTCGTCACCTGGTCGCTCGTTTCGCACCTGCGATACCTTGTATCGATGACCATGTGGTGACTTGATATGTTAGAAATTGCATAATGTATTGATTGATTGATTGAAAACTTTATTGTTCCACCGAGCTGGGGTGCCCGCCTCTTAACCTACACGTAGGCAGTGGGGGGGGGGGGGGAGGACGAAGCAGTCCCTGCGCGTTGAGGACGGTGAGTCTTCACGGCCTCAACGGCCAGGCGGATTGCTCGACGCTGGTCTTCTTCAGCCTCGCTCTGGAGCAAGGCCTCTCAGGCTTCTCTACTGTCAATGTTTTCCTTGGCCCCTGGGGAGCCAGCACACTCCCATATTATATGGTCTAGCGTACCCTTTTGCTTACAAATTTTGCAGAGGGCGTCGTTATAGTCCCTCGTCTGTGTTAAGTAAATCCAATGTGGTGATGTATAATTGTTTCCCTGGAGGCGTCGCCAAATGCGAGCGTCCTCCAGAGAGAGAGACCGATGCGGAGGCGGAGAGATTCTTCTTTCGGCTTTGTAGTGATCGACAATTTCCCTGTACGTGATCATGCTATCTTTTGTCCCTGGAACTGGCTGCTCTAGAGTTGCCCGGTGGTAGAGTGCTCGGGCGAGCTCGTGAGCGGCTTCGTTGCCTGGGACTTCTTCATGGGCCGGTACCCAAATAAAAGTTATGTCCCTCCTGGGAGGGTTCTTGAGTAGAATGTGGAGGGCTTCTTCTGAAATTCTCCCTTTGTTTAAATTTCGGATAGCTAATTTGTTATCGCACAATATTACTCCCGCTTTTGTACCCGCACAAGCGAGCGCTACTGCAACCTCCTCGGCAGTACAGGCGTCCCTCGTGCACGTGGAGCAGGCTATCTTAACGCACCCGTCGCCATCAACCACCGTCGATACCACAGCCCCGTCTCTGCCGCAAGCGGCGTCCACGTACGCTACGTTATGCGCCAGTGTGTTTTTAAGTTTATTTAAGTTTATTTATTTATTTATTTATTTACTATGCATAATGTATTTCCATTAGTGACGTGTCCTCTGCATTTGCGCATGTATATTTTATTGTTGTCGACACTTTCATCGACACTTTCATCGGCAGTCTTCGGTCTTTTGTAAGGCACTTACATAAGCAGTTTCCTGAAGTCTACATACTGAGTTTGACAGAATAGTGTAGTTTGTTTTTCGTGACCTTGTAACATGTGCTATATCACCCTAGAGAAACAGCGACCCTGCTCTTCCACCGCGAAATAATTAGTGCAAAATTAATTCCTCCCCTGATGCTGTTCAACGAAACACTTGACAAATTTTTTACAGCGAAAGCTGTTTATGACTGACCTTCCTTTGTTTTTTCGGCTTCCGTCAACAGAAATAAATCAACATGTGGGCTGATCCTGGTGAAAAGTGCAGGAAGGGTCCAAGCTCAATGGCACACACCTCTGTGGCCTCGGGGACCTGTAACGCGCCCTTCAACTACCCTTGTCCCACGTGGGACCCAAAGAGGTCCAAGACATAAGGTTTTTTTTTTGGCGTTTGGCAACAGAAAGGCACTTAGCGATTTCTAACGAACTCATACGGGTGCAGTGCGGCGGCGCAGATGTCAAAATCCGGAACAGATTAGAGCGCTCGCCGTGAACAATAGCATGACGTCATGGTTATCGCAGTATATAAGCAGGAGAGGTATCGTCGCTAAACACAGCTGCGTTATCGATGGGGCGGACACGTATAGTTCGTACGCACGAAGAACAACATGCGTACGAGGAGCGCCGAGTACTTATAGGTGTCCATGTAACCAACAACTCATATTGCGATAAACACACTGAACATATCAAATCTAAAACCAACCGCATTCTAGATTACCTCCGTAGAAAATTTCTTGCGCTACCATATTTCGCTAAACTAATTTTATAGACTACATACGTTCGGCCACAGCTTCGATATGCATCAGCGCTGTAGGGCCCCCACCATGTTACATTAATCCAGAACATCAAGGTAATACCAAACTGGGCCGGCCGTTTTATCTAATTACCACAGAACATCCAGCGCAACCTCCACGGAAGCATCATTGCAACTTCCTTTGCTTGCTGCTCGCAGGAAGTATTCTCGCCTATGCATTTTTCATAAGATTTACTATCATTACCCATATCTGTTTCACTGTTGATACGTGCCGCACCTTTCTTATCAGCGCGCCTCGACCACCGTCAGAAAGTTCACGTTCCCAAAAGTAACACAGTTACTTATTCATTGTTCTTTTTGGCTAAGACTGCAAGAGATTGGAACCAGCTTCCTGGGTCTATAACGGGCATCCGCGAGGCTATACGTTTTGAAAACGTATTAACAGTTGATTAGCTGGTCTTTAACCATTGTGTGACTTCATTCTCTTTGTTGTATTTCTGCGTGTTGTCTTATATATTTATTGCATATGTTATTGCAATTCTGTGCTTATTTGCTGATGTATTGCTGCTATATTGTTTAACCCATGTTATTTTCTCAAATATACCTTGCCTATTATCAGACTGATATATTCATTTATGATTGCCCCTCCCCTCTGTAACGTACTGTGTACCCAGAGGGTAAAATAAATAAATAAATAAATAAATAAATAAATAAATAAATAAATAACACTGAAGGTGTTCACGGGGTAGCAGGACATGTAGCAGCGTAACAGACCACTGTGCGAGCCAGAGCAAGTGCCAGAACGTCGCGATGTCCTATTATCACGTGACCACCTTCAGTGTGTCACGACGTCATGACACACGGCGCCTCCTGGCAAACGAAGCCAAAACTCGTTTTCGAAAAGAGTTGTTATCATAAATTATTCAGTGCGCTTTGAGTCCTGCCTGTATTTTTTCTAGGACTTCAAGGCCGAGGACCTTCACTTAAAGAAAAAAAAAGAAGAATGCTAAGTCATATAGCTTGCTCCTTTCAGGCTTCCCTGAAGCCAGCAACTGCAGAGCGTGTCGGATCGTCGTAACAGGTCTTCACTGACCAGCCCTCATAAAGGGGGGCCCTCCTGACCCGCTCCCTCTCTTTCCTTCTCGCTGGCTTCTTGGGGTGTTGGCCCAGCCCCGCCGCTCACCGAGCAAATCCTTCAGTGCTTCAGTGCTCATCTTGTGTGGAAGCGCGAAGAGTTTAACAGCGAGACAGGAACACAAATTCACGTGGTCGAGCGCTATTGTACCGCGCTTTACGTTGTTTAGCACCTGCCGGCGGCTGCTACTCGTGCTCTCGAGCCGTGGCGGCGGGCGTTCAAAGCATGGTTCAATGTGAATAAGTAGGCGCCACTCGGTGGACCGCGCGCCCAGAACAACACAGGCACGTCACCGGTAATCCTCCGGCTGAATTCTTTGAACACCGCCACGACCACGGTTTTTCGAGCGCCCCACTAGCAGTCGTCTTCCAAAGCCTGCGACGCTCCTACATACGTCGAAGTGTCGGCGCCATTCGTAAACGCTGCTCGAAGGATATATGGGTGAACGGACGAGATCGGTAAGTTCGCAATCGCTGACGCGATTGCGGTAAAAGCGCACAGCGACGTTTTTATTGCTGTTTTGTTATCACCTGTTTGCGTTTCTTTTGTCGTTAAATAATACTAGCTCATATAAATGTGTTTCGATGTTAGGAGTACTTGGCACGACTTTCTGAAAGTTTAGTTGCACTAGCAGTTGAAAATTTCGTCTTTCATCGAGCTAAAAGAGCCTTGCGCACACGACAAATACACGAGTCTTTCTTCCTCTCGTGTTTTTTTTTCCTTTTTTGCGTGTATTTAGCGCTTGTCGCAAACACTGGCCGCATATTGCCTCTCAGGTAAACAGCAGCTGCCAACAACTTGTTGCACTGTGCTGCCGCACTTTTCGTTTGTCCTCGTCTTTTCAGCGCTTTACTTCCCATTAACACAGATCAACCAGCTCTAACTGTTACCTTGATCACTTATAGCAGGTCACTATCATGTTAGTAGAGGTCTTATGCCATGGATAGATGTGTACGTTTTGTTGTAAGTTATGCATGTTGCAAGTGATGCTACACTTCTCCAGTGAACAGCTTAGACGCAGATATAAAACAGTTTTGATAATGTCGTGATTAGTTCGAAGGAAAATTTGTGAATTTGACCCGTAGGGCACGCCAATTCTGGCGAGATTGACGTCACTTATTCATAAATGTGTTGTAGATTTGTAAACATTCTAATAGTGATGAGGTGTTTCACTATACCCGACATGAAATACGATGTTGAGATTGGGTCCGCTCAGCTGATAGCAGTGTTCGTGATGAATAGAAAGACAGAGCGAAAGAACAACTCACCCGAAATATTTCTTTGCAAGCTTCCAGCGAAGTTGCCTATACAATTCTTGTATCAACTGTGATAATTATATTATTTATTATATTTACTCGCTACGTAAGACATGAACACATGGCTATTCACAAGCATCTCTAAAGTAAACCGATCTGCTATTGCAATGGTGAATTATATTTAACGTATCGATTCTTCGGTTTATGTTACTTTTGATTTAGCCATTCGGTATGTGCTACTGGGGGTGTGCCTGTTCTTGGCCAATTCTCCGGAATAGGTATGCTTAACTGCGATACAAGAGGTGCAAGACCCCTAAATGTTGCCCGATACGTGTCGTAACACTCTGTGCATACACCTGTCAGCCCCATACTTCCATCAACAGGCACAGCGCGTCGCATTCGTTCTTGCGGAATCGCTGCTTATACACCTCACGCTGTGCATCCGCCTAAATTGGAGTTTGCGCTTCCTCGTAGCTTGTGAGCGATGCTGTGCGTAAACATAAAAATTGCATGACAATAAAGTTCTGACACTTTGTGGTGGATAAACAACATTCCATGATATTACTTTTTACATAGGACCAAAGTAAATAAGCTTGTGCGCGTTTAGTTGTTAGTAGTAGAACATTTAATTAACCGCTTTACTAAAGCTTCACTTCACGTAGATTCCAGCATGTGCGTTGTATCTGCTTTGTTTTCTTAAATCATATATTCTCCTAGTTCTAAGCGGCAGACCTTAAGCAGCAGAGTTTTCCTTTCTTTCACACTTGTTCAGCGCGCATGTACTCTCACTTCATATGTTTTCCACATGTGAAGACTCCTTTAACCCGCCCTGTTCGCTCTGCGGCACCAAACAACTGTCTTTGGAAGGTGTGTAGTTTTTTCCCAGTTAGATAGCGATGGGTGTTTCTCCATGTGTGTTCCTGTTGTGGCTTCCATCGGCTGCATGTGACGATGGAAGCCACAGCAGCTGCATGTTCGCAACAAAAAGGGAACGTTGCGGCCGCTCCTGTACAGACAAGAGGCTGTTTTAGTTTAACGTTATCGTAATAGTGGGGTTAAGGAAAAATGCGTTGCCGTTCCGCAAATTAACTTTGCAGAAAGCATGTTTTAGTATAGCGTAGTTTACGTGTGGGACACTGTTCCTTTACGCTTGGAATTTCGCATGCATAGTGCACCTATAAGTGACTCTTATCTTTGTGTGCGTCCGCAAAGCGCGAGAGGCAGCGCAATAGCGATTGCGGGAAAACTGAAGGCACGGTACGCTATGTATCTGCTATTTCTGAAACATAAACACCATGCAAATATGTCAAGCGGACAACTTAAGCAGGGCATGCAGACGCAATGCCGCGTTAGACCACCGTAGGGTCTATGCAAGTCTGCGTAAGTGGTCGCACGTAAAATCAACACTTCTGCGCCCACCACGGTAGCTTTGCGGCCATGGCATTGCCCGAGGTCGCGGGTTCAATCCCGACCGCGGAAGCCGCATTTAAGCGAGAGCGAATTACAAAAACGTTATTGTACTTACATTTAGGTGCAAATTAAAGAATACCAGAATGTCAAAATTAAACAGGAGTCCGTCACTACGGCGTGCTTAATAATCCGATTGTGGTTATGACACGTACAGCCCCATAATTCAATTAGTGTTTAATACTTTTGCCCCGATGCGATGTGTCATGTGAGGCAATGATAATTCCCTACCCCCTCAGAGATTGTGAACAATGGCAAAGAACAACACCTAAAGAAAACACGTCTACCTGTGTGTTATGTGTACTACGCAGACAAACAGCAGTGGTGCACGCAAGGTAACGTTTAACATCAACTCACCAGTCTCGCATTGGACTAGACGCTGAAGGGATTAAACATTCGCTGTCAACATCCCCGCTAATTATCGTCAATCAAAGCAAACAGCACAGATACCTTCGCTTACATCCATTCGCAGAGTGCGTGCGATCCGCCTTAATTTTTTTCTTAGTTGTACATTTCAACAAGGAAAAAAAAAGTTGACACCGTTGATTTTTTTACGGTTTTCCTTGGCTTCATCGTTAGTTGGCTCCTGTACGTGGCTTTTTCCATAAAAAAAAATTACCGACGATTACGTTACTTCCTAATGCGAAATTTGAGCGCAGCAAATAAGCTGTTTCACCTTTTCGATAGATTGAGGCAAAGAAATCGAGCAACACATGTATGCGCTATCACAGAATTTTTTTTTTATATTTCCCGTACTCCTGGATCATCTCGACGGCGGCGACGGTAAGCTTCTGCTTCGGCGGCACGCACCTCTGGATTCTGACGGCGACGGCGCTGGGCCTCTGCTCTGGCAGCTCGTTTAGCAGCAGCAGCAGTAGCAGCAGACGGAGGACTTCCATCGGTCGTCTCGCTCATGGCTCAGAAAGAACTGGCAGATAATTTCGCAGTGGCGAACGGCAGCGGCAATTTCGGCTCGGGCGGTGCACATATACAGATCCGCCGCCATCGATCTGGCTCTCTGATTGCCACCGCACAGGGCGAACGGCAGCGGCAATTTCGGCTCGGGCGGTGCACATATACAGATCCGCCGCCACCGATCTGGCTCTCTGATTGCCACCGCACAGGGGTTGCATTGGAGGAGGAGCGAAGAAAGGAATTAAGTTCGAGCCGGCGCTTTGATAACCAGAGACTCGCAGGAAGAGGGGGGAGGGGGGCGGCGTGTACACCCAGCGGCAAACGATGGGGGCAGAAGCGCGCGCAGCAAGCGGACAACACGATAAAGGGAGGAGGGAAGAGATAGCAGCGACTGACTGATGCCGCTGACGCCGATAGTAAGTCAACCCCAGCTGCGGAGTTGGTTTCAGGGACAACGCCGCCGATGCCGACACAAACAATATGATACCCTCGCTTCTGCAGCGCTAAGAACCAGGTCTAGCCGTGGGAAGGTGGTCACGTATTCGTCGACGTGCCGGGGCCTACGTGAAATAACCGGCGCGTCGGCAACTGAAGAGCACCCTATCCGCGACACAAGAACAGGGGGGGGGGACCCTTTCCTCCTCTTTCTGCATGGCGGCGACGGTGTTCTATGCAGTCACGTTATCTTGACTCTCTAGCGGCGTCAGCGGCATCCAGCGGTATCAGTCGGTCGCTGCTAGCGCTGGGGGGATGAAAGGGGGGCGGAGCTGGTTACGAGGCCGACGACAACGCCGACGACGACGCGAAACCCAGGAACGGACGCCAAAGAGCTGCGCTCTAAAAATTAACTGACGATTACGATGCTCCCTAAAGCGAAATTTGAGTGCAGCTCTATACGTGCTTTCACTTCGCGATATATTGGCTGGCGCGTACAATCTGTCGTGTGCGGCACATTGCAAACGGAGCGAAGTGTGGCGCGACGGCCTCGCTAATCGAGAGGTCGCGAAAGGTAGCGCGTAGGGGACGCGTGGACGCGATTCACAGCAACTACCGGAGACAGACCTCCCCTCATGCAGCGCTTTGTTTCCATATATTATATAGGGGAACGCGCTCGCCGCATGCCATCGCTGAACAGACGACGGCGTGCTATTCTGGCGCCATCTCTTAGCGGTCATCGCCGTAGAGCCCGTCTGGCGCGGCATTACGCTTTTCTTCTCACGCTTTTGCCGTACCCTCCTCCTCCGCTTTCCGCCTCAAGATTCAGCTGCGCCCTAATCCTCCTCGCCTTCTCTTTGCTATCGCCGTTTTTCATCCCCCGCCATGCTCCGCTTTCGCTCTTTCATTCTTCGGTGTGCTCGATACTCGGTGACGCCGAGGGACGCCGACGCTAGACTCAGTAACGGGCACCTTGCGCTCTAATATTGAACCCCTGAGTTCTTCTCAGTCTTCTCTTTCCATATCTTGAGAGCGTTATATAGCCCTCAACTTAGGGCGAGTGTGCGCGTCATTGACTAAATCCTAAATTACTAAATTCATTACTAAATCCATTACGCATTACTAAATTCTTTTCGCAAATCCGCACGATGGCCGTTTCAGGATACGGCACACCTGAACGGAGAACCACAGCAAAGTACGCACACGTGGAACTCGCTAAAGCTGAGAGGGCGTGGTCGTGCGCTATTATTATTTGCATTTGCTTGTTTGAATATGCTTGTGCGGCAATATGAGTTTCTTGTTCTAATTTTGTTTTTGTTTTTACATAAACCGAAAAGGAGTACTGCGCATAGAAATCATTATCGAGTACTGTGTATGTCGAGAACGTGCATTTCTAAACTGTTAAGTGCCTTCACTACATGTGACGTTTCGACAACCGCAGGTTCAGCGAACAATCGTTTTGTGCTTAGACTTGCCAGAAAATTTAAGTGTATGTATTATGGAGGTAACGAGAAAATGGATTGAAAATTGAAATTTTATGAAAAAGGAATAAAAAGGTGTTTTCCCCACCACGAAGGCGTCGCGGCGGAGTGCGCACGCAGCTTCAGTTACTGTTGGTCAATTTGTTAGTAACAACTTCAACCAGTTGCTCACCTCCGGACCCCGCCAGCGTTCGACTGAGCAATGCCGAACGTGCCTGTCTGACCGATTCAGCCGAGAGAGATTCGGGGAACTTTCGCAAACGGTGCTCCGTGGCAAATTACAAGTAAACGTTGCTGATGCATTGTATATTGTTTGGAAACCATGTCTGTTCATTGCAACCTTTCTTTTTTTGTCTTTTTTTTATTCTCCGCACCGAAGCAGCGGTGACCCCTCACAACAGCCACGAGCTCCCATTCTGATCGCCCTCAGTGCCCGCCTAAATGAATCGTTGGTAGCAAGACGGGGGGGGGGGGGGGGAGGGTTATGCGGCTTAACGTAAACATTGACGTTCCAGATTGGATGTGGCTGACGCCGCCCAGTATATTCACCCTTTCTCACGCGGTGAATGCCAAGCGTTGCGTTAGCGACACATGCTCGTCAGCCAGGACCAAACACACGCCGAATCGTTTTATTCGCTTTTCAGGACGTTCATCGAAGGATGCACATCCGTTGGCTCATCATTGCGGTCTTCGGTGAGTTGCTGTATGTATGGTTATAATCAGCATAAGTTGAACCGCAAGCCGCAAACAGAAAACTAGTACACATCTGACCCTAAACTAAACGCATCAATTCGGTGCCAGGTATCTGGGCGCGTATTCACAAAAAAGTCCTTACACAAATGCGGTTTTTGAGAGAAACTGCCAGCAAATCGAAATGTCGAACATAATATTACATAACGCAGCCGATATATGGAAAATTCTACTTACGAACGAAAAACTGCGTGGATTCGGTCGTTGAATATTTGGTGGCTAACCGCTCCTTCGCTCCAAAACTGAGTGTCAGAGAACAAAATGCGCTACTTGAAAATGCAGGAGCCAGCGCAGACGGAAATTTAAGTTGTGGTCTGTCACGCGTCGTTCTTGTTTTAAAGGGACAGTAAAGTCAAATATTAAGTCCAGCTAAAGTGACAGATTAGTGCTCAACCCGCCGTGGTTGCTCAGTGGCTATGGTGTTGGGCTGCTGAGCACGAGGTCGCGGGATCGAATCCCGGCCACGGCGGCCGCTTTTCGATGGGGGCGAAATGCGAAAACACCCGTGTGCTTAGATTTAGGTGCACGTTAAAGAACCCCAGGTGGTCAAAATTTCCGGAGTCCTCCACTACGGCGTGCCTCATAATCAGAAAGTGGTTTTGGCACGTAAAACCCCAAATATTATTATCAGATTAGTGCTCGATAATCTCTAAGGCGTCAATATAATCGCGAACAAAGCCTTAGTAATCGAGAAATAGTGGTAAATGCAGTACACGATTGGAGACTCCCCTGGGACATTCACGTACTTGCCCGATGACGAAGGCACTCCTCATTTAAATTCTGTCCCTATAGTCCTCAACCACTTGTGACAAAAACATTAATTATTGTATTGCATTATAAGACGAAGGAAAATGCTACTTATCCAGTTCTGTCTCATCTTTAGAAAAAAGAACTAATCGACATTACACTTGACAACGACGCGGGCGGTCGAAAGGTTTCGTTTTCGCTCGACTCTGTGCCGCCCGCGCTTTCGCGTTTCAGTAGTTTCGCTATCGCGTAATGCTGCGCTGAATTTGTTGGCTCGCCAAACTCACACGAACTGCAAGTAGCAGAATATTCCACTTCCATGTGATGTCGCGAGATGCCTGAACGGTCCAGGCCACTTGAACAAAGGCAGCTGCAGCAGCGAATCTGCCACTCTGTCCTGGCTTGGTTTCTCCATAGCCGCGCGTTTGCGTTTTGTGCAAAGAAAAAAACCGAACCGCCGTCTGTCGGGCGCCGTTTTACTCGCCGACGGCAGCAAAGGGCGATGACGTCGTATGTAACGTCACCACTCTCCGGTTGGATCACGGGAGATTTTACTTGCGGTAAATGTATTCGGACCCTTCAGATGCAATTTTTTCATAAACTCTTTTCTTGGCACGAAACAAGCATTGCGAGTTTTCTGGAATGGTATTTAAACAGTCTACGTCGACTGAGAGTTTGCCTTTAGTGTCCCTTTAAATTAAACTGGTATGTACAAAATGTTATCAGTCTTGCATTCTCAAGCTTGCTGGCTTGAGATTCACTATTTTTCGACGCCTTCGGTAAGCAGAGGCACGTCGCTTTATCGCAGATTTACGGAGAATATTGCTTTATCGCAAAATCACGAAAAAAATTCTCGATTGCTTACTTTCTCTTCCATATCTTGTTTGTCTAATTATTTACAGTATGCTCGTATCTTGCTATCTCGATCACAGTATATTTTGTTATTGATAGCTATAACAGCATTATAAAGGCTCACCCAATGAACTTGTTAAAAAGAAAGTGTGTCAAGTCTGCCGAGTCGCAAAAAAATAGGATAGCAAAACAATTCATGCTTAAAACGAAAACACACACACACACACACACACACACACACACACACACACACACACACACACACACACACACACACACACACACACACACACACACACACACACACACACACACACACACACACACACACACACACACACACACGCACACGCACGCACACGCGCACGCGCACGCACACGCACACGCACAAGCACACACACACGCACACGCACACGCAGACAGGAAAGCCTGGTTTTTACATCCTTGCTCACTCATATTGTTTGAAATGTCGTGGGAAGGCTCTTGTGAAGGCTTCCATATGCCTGCAGCTTTCGCTAATGATATGTCCGGCATCATGATTCGCTGACATGTTCTCTTACGAATAGGTCAAGCGTAAGAACCTTGTGCAGATACGGGCATAGCTAACTATAACTCTTTCAGTCCCCCGAAGTGTCCGACTGTTCTGCACGCCATTTTGCATACGCTAACCACGTTTCTCTAATCGCGTGTATGGCTAACCACCATTGTGTATATGTCACGTTTGTGTAATTTTTTGAAACAGAAGTTTTCGGAGGCTACCTTAAAGTACGTGCGAATAGATTTCAATATAATAAAAGGAAAATGAGACATCCACCCAGACGTATGGGTTTCCTATGTAGCGCTTAGCTACGTCTGGGTGGATGTCTCATTTTCCATTTATGAATTATTCCTCTCCATCTTGCGAGTTTCCGCAGAACTGTCGCGTCAGATTTCAATATAGTTGTTCAATACTTGCGTTACTGTAAGTCTCCAAAGAAGCACGCTTACGCTTTGATATAATTCAGGGCACATGTTGGGCTTTTTTTTTTTCGGAAGAGGTCAAATATTTGAGGAACTGTATATTTCATAGACGTTTGGCAAAAACTGTAGGTACCACTGAGGACAAGCTGGCCTGAAACTGCAAAGTGGCACTTTTGATTATATCTCAGTAAACTGTCAACAGTTATAAAGTATGTAAGGATATCCGATCGTTATAACCGCCCATCGATATATCTGAGCTGTTTTTTTGCACTTCTTATGTACGACTTAGCACAGTACGGATGGTTTCGTAACTAATGCTTTACATGGTAGCGCTGTAAGTGGGCTGCACTTACTGTTAAAAATTTGCAGCTGGTCGTGCTAAGCATGAAAGTAACTGATGGTTAGCCGTGTAAGGATGTTTATGTTGAGTATTTTACTTGTTGTTCAATGTAAAATGTATCGCTTACGATAACATTGCAGTTTTTGTCGAAGTGGCTTACAGTGGTATGTGCCATGGAACTTCAAACCACCTGCGTGGAGTACACCGACGGGTGAGCAATGCATGCTTAAGTTACGCTTAATGAAGAAACTAGCAATGCTAAGCTAAAGACGGAATACTATAACTGAGGTTTACTAAAAGAAACCGGACGTTTAAGCAAAGGTGCATGACCAGCACCGGCCAACACCCAATGCTGCTTATGTTCTTGCACTTCAACGTGACGTTTATTTAATAAACCCTATAGTTAGAAATCAGCGCCTAGCCTGTGTTCTCATCTTGCTCTCGTTCTTTCGCTTTAGTGTTTATCTCTCTTTAGTATGAAATCATTACTTTCATAACAGCGAGTATTTCTTTGCTACCAAATATGAAAGTATATGAAATATAACAGTAATGCTTCCAAGTATTAATTTCATACCAAATCAAGACGAAAAAGACGTGCGTTCGACTGTTTAATACGTACGCTTGAAAGTACCTCACTTTGCAGCTTGGATGGTCGCGAGAACCAAAATCATCAGTTTCGCGCTGACTGATATGCTGCCTACCGCATGTTTCTCCGAAATAATACACTACATAAAAAGCACAAACAAACTTCTCTAGTCCTGTATTTTTTAGGGCGTCATGATGTGTGGCCGTGCACTCAGTGTCGTGTTTGTTGGCATATAAAATAAAGTAAGAACACTCGAACACTCGACTTATCCGCTAGCGCGTTTGATTTTGTACTCATTTATCGGTTCAAGTGTACTCATTTATCATTTCAAACGTACCCGTTTATCGTTCTAGCCCATTTTCTGTATGAATTATTGCACTGAAAACGGAATGTTTCGAGAGGTTTGATGATATACAATTGCCTATGCCGAGTGTAGGTTGCCTTTATTGCAGGTGAGGTAGACTTCTTATGTAAATTAAATTTGTTCAACATGCTATTAGTTGTCCTTTGTTGCTGTGAGCACAATCTTTGTTATTCAGTGGATCACGCCAGTCTTAGCAAAACTTGGCGATCAACTACTGTTATCAGTGACGAAGCGTTCTTTAAGAAAATACCTAAGTAACAATTAAACCAGCTGTGGACTCACCGGGAATGTGTTCCCTTTGTTTTTTTTTTCAGGACGTAAACCAGATGCAAGGTGATGCCGAATTCCAACATTTCAGCTGCGAACGATCTGGCGGCGGCTACCACAGCGACGTCGGGTCCGGTTGTCAGCGCTATCACTACTGCGAAAAAATGGAAAACGGCAACTGGCGACAACGCCATTTTGACTGCCCTTCTGGAACGACTTTCGATGAAAGAACTGGTGAATGCGGTTCGAAAAATGTGTCCTGCATTCAAGCGGACAACACCGTAATGGAACCGGAAGCGCCGGAAGAGGTCACTGTTGCCACGAGCGTCCCGACTCCATCACCACTCGACGTCGAACAGAGCGTCACTCGTGTTCCGGAATTAGTCGTAGAAAGAAGGAACACTTCCGCAGACAGCAAGAATGGAACCACGAGTCACGCCATGTGCCCGGCAAACTTTGGATACTTCCCCCACATTGAATCCGAATGCAGGAAGTACTACGCCTGTGTCAGGCTTGGCCAGGGCACGGTTGTCAAGCACGTCTTCGACTGCCCCCGAACTAAACGCTTCGACTCGGCCACAATGCTCTGTGTGGAAGCCAGCAAGGCATCGAAGTGTCAATTCGCAGCCGCAGCCGAGTACAAAGACATCACGTATGATGAACAGGAATTGCTGAACATGACTTCGTTGCCCGCCAGAAATGACTACGGCTTAGTCGGACTGCTGCCCGTGAACCTCACGGTGGAGGCTTTAGATCGCATGATGGCACGAATCATCATGTCGTACGTGCAGTCTGGAAAAAACATCACCGAAGGAGAACTCACAGCGGTTAAGAAGCTACTGTCGGAGACTGAGCCCGTGCCCCTCACCGTGCTCGCGACTGTTAAGTTGGTCAGCACAACCCTCCGGAGACTGCCGAACGCGTCGGAAGTCATGGACATGCTTTCCATAATGTATGACGAACACAAAAAATTCTTGGGTTCCGGTTTCCTGGACCGCGGCAGATCGGTCGTGCGGAACCTGACGTCTCTGGTGGAACGATACGGGGCCATACGAGCACTGAGCGTCGCCACTTCGTATAAGAGACTCCGGAATGCCTACGAGACGGTTCGAAGCAACTGGTTCGTCCTGAGAAACCGCACTGCGCCTCTCTTTTACGACAATGAGGACAACGCTGCAAATGTCGAGCCTGACTATTTCATCACTACCACGCCTGCTCCGATGGAGGCTTATCACGGGCAACCTCCGTCCCACCAGGACTTCGTCGATCACAAGCAAAGTGCCGACCTGAGTCATCAATCAACGGTCACGCACACCGGCGCAAGTACTGGCACTTCCGCGACTGCTATGGGGTCGTCAGAAGATACAAAAAACACTACTGCGGTAACCTTGCGTGGACCTTCGGCGGACTCAAGTTTCCAACAGTCAATGAAAAATGGTGTGCCGTTCTCAACAGGTGATCGGATCGAGCACTTCGAATCAGAAGGAATGCCGCAAGAACACGGGGAGCAATCGCTGTCGCCTGAAAACTCGAGCGGAAGGACACGAGAGACTGTGAAGCAGGCGGTTAATGCGAACACGGACGATGAATACTACGACGGGCTGGGAGCTAGTCACTCCGAAGGCTCAAGCCAAAACGAAGATCCAGGTTGGTTCGTTGATAACTACGATTACTACGACGCTTTTCGCAGCCCAGGGGAGAGCTACCTTGGGCCGCATGTGGGCGGTCAACTTGATGATCAGGGTTTGGTAGTGCACGCAGAAGAAGATTACCAGTGATTCCCTTAAAATAAAAAAATTAAAGTGTTTGCAATGTCTTAGTGTTCTATTTTACTGACCATATTCACTACTGATATGATTCACATGCGGTTCCTATATGCCACGAGAGAGAGAATAAGAGTGCCTGTAGTGCGGTGCTAAAGGATAAACTAAAGAAGTAATTTTTCCGTTAGTATTGGCTCATTGACATTACAATTGTATCATCTGGGACAGCAGCCTTTACAATAATTTCAATGAGAATCTGGTAGCGATTGGAACTCTTCAGTGTTAGCATGGCGTCCACTAGACGGAATGGTTGAAGGTAGGGCTGTAAAAGTTCTGGAAATTTTGAAGCGGCTAAAAAGAGAAGGACATAAAAAAACTTGTTTTCTTTCCGGAAATTTTGGAAACACTAAAATATATCCTAGTCTTTCTTAGTATGCACAAGTAAAATCAACAGCTAATGAGAATGCTTGCAAATACTTGTTTAGGAAAGTTTTGGCACGATATGGACAGTCTACGACAAATAGCCCACTTTTTTATTCGCTCGGATATTCTTGGTAGCTTTCTGAATTCTCGTTTAGCGACCATGAAAACTGCCTACTTTTGTTCTACTTAGGTAGGCAAGACTGGCGCACTGTCGGAACACTTCCGGAACTTCAGTTTTTCAGATTGCGAATGAAGTGGGCTCGCACGTGATAAAGTGCATACCCAGCGATCGTGAAAACTACGTCAAACATGTGGGTGTCTTTAGACGTACGGAATCGGGACAAAAGAGCAGTCATAAGTGCATGGATTCTCTTCTGAGACCTGCTTTAGGCCAGCTAACGGTAATATTCTTTCGAAATTCTTGGTATTTATTTAGTGAAAAAAATCTTTTGCGAATATTTGAAGAAATTGAGACCAATCTTCTTGTTTTTTAAATTTCTTCTTGGAAGTCACATAAGTGTGACGTCATGAATTATTTTTTTTTTCAGTTTACGTTGGGGGGGGGGGGGGGGCTTTGGTGCCAGATATGTTCTCATAAGTGCCAAGGTTGATTCTTTGGTTAATTAAGAAGAAAGTGTTAGTCATTTAATGAAAAACAGTTAAATGCAGGTCAACGGCAATGCTGTGGAAATCCATAACATCTTGACAAACCGGTGCGGCACTTCATGACTTCGCGGCAGCTTTGCCCCCCGGATTTCATTTTGGCTCGTTTTCTGTTTTACCAAGGTTCCGCCTCACGGTAAGGTATCTTTTTTTGTATAGCGTGCCATACTAATGCGGCTTAATTTAACGGTTTCCTTTAGTGTACCTTTCAAATGAAGTGAACATTGCCCACCTGACGTCAAGTCTAGTAAATGATATTATTTGTTCCAAACAGAACCTTCGAAATATTGCACTTCGAGTGCGTCAGTTAAAGATGTGTATCTAGACAACCCGCCTTAGAAGATTGCAGCATAAAGGCTTGCGCCGTAAAGGACGAACGGAAAATTTCTATGGAGACTGTCCTTGTTAGAACGAAGCAAAGCCAAACCAAGCTTTTCCTTGTCAGAGAGTAGCTAGTGGCGAAATAATGTCGTAAAGTACAACGAAGCAGAAGGGAAATGGGGGAAGGGGCTTTTGGCGCTCCTATGGTGAAAACTGAGACGTAACTACTACAGGATAGTGCTCTTGCTTTAGCGTCAAGAAACGCAAGCTCAAAAATATTACACAATACTGTCAACCTCTCGACTCACGTGTTGAAGTATTGACAAGATATATTTATGTACCAATTTTTTAAAATTTTTAGGTAACTGTCGTGCCCGTAATTATTGTACGAAGTTTCAATTAGTCGAAAGTGCCACAAATAATTATTTCCGGCACCTTTTATGCGACAACTTCAAAGCGCACGCCAAGTGCAGCGCGGAGACTATTGTACCGAAAGTGGAGGTGGCGGTCACGTGTCATCACGAACAAATAAATGGCGTGACATTCAGCCCGGTGCGATGATTGAAAACCATACAATGACCACGCCGCCGAAAGCTGCCATATTTCCCATGATAAGCGTGCGCTTTTCTCGTAAACGCAGGGCAACCTGCTTTCCTCTCTTGCGCTGGTGAACTCGGCCTTAGGCACCACGGTAATAGTGTATGGGCGCGCGTCAGTGGGGTCAAGTACCATGAGACCACTACATCTGGGGAGGTATTTTGTAAGAGTCCACCTATAGTGGGCCTGATCATTTTGTCTGCTGCTGAAGTGCTGATTGGTTGTGACACCTCACTGCTGCAGAAGCGCAGACCTGCCCCGCCAATCAAAACTTCAACAGCAGCCGAAATGGACATGTCCACTAGGTGGACTCTTACAGAATACCTCCCCAGGTTTCGGTGATGCGAAAAGTCTGCTTTTTCACGTTCGGAGCCACGCTGCACTTGACGCGCGTTTTGAACTGGTCGCATTAAAACGTAACGTATACGTATTTGCCGTGTTAAAGAATACCCGCAATAAGGAAATACTTTATTGCGGGTGTACGAGATACGTATCAATAAAGAGAATATGAAGGAGAATAAGAAGGAAGAAGAAAAACAGGCGCGAGGCGTTTGTCATCCATCCTCGCGGGCGCGTGTCGCAGGGGTTGAGGAAAGCAGCAAAATCGATCCTCGTTCCACGGTTCGGCACGCAGAAACGACAGCGAGTTAGAGAAGGCACAACGCGGTATACCGTACAGGGCACGTAACGCTCGACATCCGCGCCATGACCTCTTCCGTGGCCCATCTACGAGTGAGCGTTCCCTGCCAAGTTCCTTCTAGTGAGGAACTCGGCAAGGCGGCGTCTCACCGGAGCGACCTAAGCACTGCGGGCTCGCTCGCCAGCACATCGCCGGACGACGGAAGGGCTGCGTGGTACCGGTACGGCATCTTCGTGTCCTCGCTGACGCTGGTGACGCTGGCGCTGGGGTTCGGACTGTCGCACCTGCTGCGGCGACAGCTCTTCGGCTGCATGGACCCCGGCTGCTTCGAGGTGGCCACCACGCTGGGCAACTCGCTTCAGGACGCGCGCGGTGACCCCTGCGAGGACTTCTACGGCTTCGTGTGCGGCGGCTGGCAGCGCTCCAATCCAGCGGCCGCCAACCACTTCCAGGTGAGGCCGGCGCGCTGATCGCCAGTATGGACGAGCTTCGACGCGCGCCCCTGGGCATCCTGGAATATAGCGTTAGCGGCTAGACAAGAGATGTCCCACGGAGCCAGTGTGTCGACATGGGGAAATGCCTTCGCCCTAACGAGGAGAAATCACTGTCGAAACATGGGCTGCATGGGACATTCGTACCTTCCTCGTTCGACCTCTGTCGAAAACTTCAAGCCTCCCAGTTCCTGTGAGACTGTCTGGTTTCGAATATACTGAGATGTTAATCCCGCACTATGTGACGCACACTTAGTCTCGTTCTTAATTTGGAATTCGTTTACGATGTCATTTTGGAAGTTTTGGTGCTCGAAGCAATAAAGCACTGGAGGAAATTTGTGACACCGTTCCGTACATTTCAACTTTTGGCATCATATACTTTAATGAATTATCAGCTAAATTTAAAACGCAATAGGGCGCGCAAGAAAATCACCTTTAGTAACTATTTTACATGCTTAAAATGGCAAATGCTCTTTGTTGTAATAGCTGAAAGTCCTCAGATAGGTCCCCATTATCATTGCTTAAGGAATCATCAAAAAGCGCGAAATTTTTTTTTTGCCTTGGCATTTTTCTTATACTGGGATACAACTTAAAAAAAATCTGAAGTTGGCAACCGAGGCACACTGATCGCGCAGCGTTGTGTTACTCCACTAGCCAATCACAGAAGCAAACAATGTCGTCACCACGCAACATTTTCAAAATGGCGTCGTGCTTGATACCTCCTGAGCGTCCGCTGTTCTTGAAGAGGCTTTTCATCGGCGGAAGCGATGAGGTGTGCAACAGACATGGACAAAGTGTATGGAGTTTGAGCATTTCCCTCTTCAAAAGGCCGCGGTACAATTCACTTCACTGCTGAGCCCGTTTGTCATGAAACTTCAATGCCAAATAATGTGAAACTGAACAGTAAATAGTTGCAGCGAAGCAAGCATTTCATTTCAGTTGAATAAAGAATCAGACTTTCACTATTTCGCTACACTAGACGAGTGAAAACGTGTAAAATTACGTGCTTATAATTTTTTTTGCGTTTACCGCCTTATTTGGGTGACAGGGCAAGTTTGAAGTACGAACTATTTGCAGCCTCGCGGAGGAACAGTGGCTGGCGGTTATGAGGGCGTGGGCGGGGCTTCACTGCAGACTTAAATTGTACCCGACTATAGTACGACAAACGTTCTTTGTAGTCACAGGGTGTTAGAATGTCTATTTCACGAACTGTTTAAAATAGGTATGTCTAAAAGTTATAACCTCTTAAAGTTTAAACCGCTTAAAGTTTAGTGGTTTCGGCTAGCAGAGAATCAGAGAGTAGGCGCCTGTCCTTTGCGTTGTAAATCTGTGGTTTCGCGTCTGGTATTCATTACGCATTGCGAAAGGTCTAGGTTGCATGCTCCGCCAGCGAGAGATATATGTCATAAACGCGCACTGTGCGCATTTCAGTAATTGTGTGCGCCTCGCAAGATCGTGCAAAGATTGTGGGGCTTCCACACTTAAATTCCGAAGTTGTACTGCGGCGATATGCGCTAAAACTGAAACTCTACCGTAGAGAGTTAGCTTAGCTTGACGTGGCGCATCGGCTAATTGTACGTTGTGATCTATTGCGAGTAGTTGCTAACTTGATGCTGCAAAGAAATGCAGCTAATTAACTGATTAAAAATGAATGTCTTACTTGCACGATCTTGGGTTTTTCAGCTGTCCTTTTGAATAAACGCAAAACTCGCTGAAACAGCGTCACTTCAACCGCATCACCCGTGCTGGTTACCTGCCATACGCTGCAGGCCCTTCAGCAGCGCGTAGCCCTGGCGGCCATCGTCAGCCTGATGCTGGAAGACGCCGAAGGGCCCAAGCTGACGGATCGGGTGGCACGCCTCTTCCAGCGGTGCGCACAGCTGGCGTTCAACGAGCAGCACCGACTGGGCGAGCTGCGAGAATTTCTGGCGCGCTTTAATCTCAGCTGGCCCAAGTCCCAACCCAGGTTCGACTGCGGAGGATTTTTTGTTCTTGCGTCGAATCGCTGCAAGAGAAAAATACGTCGGACGAGTTTCGTATTGCGTGTTATTTACCGTCACTATGCCGTTCTCACTCAACATTTTTTACCCTATAGCCGGCCGGGAGACCTCGTATGTTTAAAGGTTGAAACTTGGGGACTGTAAATGATATGTATGTTTTCAGGATCCTTGTTACCAATAACATTGTTCGTGCCAGTGTGTTTTATAAATGATTATGGTGCACCAGCTCTGGCTCATATGCATCCACATATATAGCACTGTTCATTATGAGTTGTGGAGAAAAGAAAGAAGAAACTAAAAGACTACCTAAATTTAGTATGTCCTGACTACATGCAAGATGCTTACTGTGTGGACTTGAAAATTACTGTAGCTTCCTCAACTGTCTCGAAAGCAGCAATATCTGTGGCGCTGTTGTAGGGTATCAAGGTCTACCTAGTCGTGCTACATGCAAAGTGCATTAAACTATGTTACCATCTCCTGCTTAATTCTAACTTTGGAGAGGTTGTCCACGGGCACGGTTATGCCGGAATGTTACTTCAGTGGACCCATCGCTGTGGTTCCTTGGCTATGACGTTCTGGTGCTTAGTACGATGTCACAAGTTCGAACCTCACCGCGAAGGCCGCATTCCAGTGGCGCAGAATGCAAGGACGCTCGTGTACAGAACTTTAACGGTACAGTAAAGATCTCTAGGTAGTCTAAGTGAATGCAGATTTCTGCAAAACGGCGTCAGTTAGAGATTTCAAAAATCAATACGTCCGTCTGTAAATCGATCAATGAATAGAATGTTAGCGTATCCCAAGCTCTCCGCCCCGACGCCTGTCGCGTATCTCCTGTGGTCAATAGTTGGATCAATAAGTCAATTAATCCATTGATCGATCAATTAGGAAATATATTTTAGCATAGCGTTACCCTTGTGCTGTCACCGATATCGCCTATAGCCTATATACTGCGCACGCACGAGGCTCGTACCACGCGTGAGCAGCTGGGCGGCATCG
Source organism: Dermacentor variabilis (assembly GCF_050947875.1). Taxonomy (NCBI): domain Eukaryota; kingdom Metazoa; phylum Arthropoda; class Arachnida; order Ixodida; family Ixodidae; genus Dermacentor; species Dermacentor variabilis. The sequence goes on from NC_134572.1 coordinate 83,714,018, forward strand.
ATAGCGTTAACGGTAAGGGCAGATCATGGCGTGTCGCTAAATTTCGCGAAACACACAAAACGCTAACTAGCGCTGTGTGTGTCCCTGTGTGTCTTTTGTCCTGTCTTTTAAATGCGCTACCTTACACCTATTCAAGATGCGTTAACAACAAGCCAACATTGCAACCCTCGTGAACTTTGTTTTGCTAAAGCTCTCTGATGTTCAAGTGATGCATCCGACCGTAACGCTGCAGGTCCAAGTTGGATATCTTGGACACACTGGTTGCCCTCTCCCTGGACTGGGGCGTGCCCGTGTTTTTCCACCTGAGCGTGGACGTGTACTTCAAGCGCCGGGGCTTCCGCATCTTGCACTTCGGCAGCAACCCGTACCTGCTCGAGTGGTTTGTGGCGCGCAATGCTCTTCAGGAGAAGGGCACGCTGCTCAGATACTTCAACAGGGCCTCGATCATACTCAACGGCTCGGTCGCATGCCCAGAAACCGTCGAGAAGGCAAGTGGCAACAATTAATTTCCATAACTGGAGAATTTCGCCTTAAAACGCTGTGAGATGGAGGGGATAGTTAGTTGGGTCGTGTTTTCTCACCAGCTTTCACCCTGTTGCATGTTGTCGGAGCATTAATTAAATCAGTTCCGCGGAGATTTCTAAGGCGGTGGGAGATTCATATGCGCTATAGAGAGGCTATGTCGACCTGAACGTGATGGATCTTAGGACCCCGCATGCTCTTTCCTTGCAGTTTAGCGCTGCTTTCATGTTTACGCAGCTTAGCATTTTATGAATGACTATAATTTTGCTGTATACTGACTGTTCGCTCACAAGACATCACAACAGTTTATGCACATTGCGCGTTGTTCCAGCATGTGGTTAACACTTGTTGCCTGTCTTCCTTATCGTTCGAGCGTTGTTTGATCCGCAAGCATACTGCGGGCTTCAATGCGCAATGCTGAATTAGCTGTTGATTTCAGGTGCAAAGGCAAGAAAAAAGTAACTACGCCATTTGAGGTTTTTCCTTCACTAGCATCGTGACCATCGCTTTCAGCACGCATGGAACTATGTGCAACTTACAGAATTTTTGCGGGTAACTTCACAACCAATTCAAATAACATAGAAGCTTGTGAAGCCAGTGGCGTTATGTTTCAATAACCTGCCTTGCTAAAGCTACTGGGAACAGTGTAGCTAACCTCGATCCAAACGCAGGTGCTTCTGCTGGACAATCGAGTGTTACCCGCAGTGGTGCCGTCGCTGATGGATCCACGACCCGACTTTGATATGGAGTACGTTGTTTTCCGTCAGCTGGACTTCATCACCGGCCCTTACCTATCTGCGGCAGAATGGTTGCAAGTACGTGACAAGAACCTTGTGCTTCGAAGCGAAAAAAGAAACGTTATAAAACTTTGTGTTTTAACTCTTTCAGGCGCTGTTTGTGTACAATTATGCACAGCAAGATTTTGCATCAGAAGCAAATGCAATGTTGAAAGCATTATTTAAGACGTGTCTCATACCGTTGAAACCGTTCATATTTTACTGTAGACGAAGGTCTACAGTAAGGACGAGGTAAGGATGAATCGTTACAAACTAGCTCAGCTTTCTGGCGTTCTAAGACGAAGGTCTTAAACCTCAGTATTATAGAAAAAATACTGGTAAGCCTCTAAGCGCCCTGGATAATTTAATAGAGTAGCCTTCTTCAGCCAGCTTACGTTTTGTTTGCCAAGAGTTTACTGCGTCGTCACGTTATGACGCAAAAGGGAGTCACATACGTGGGAGTGTAGGTCAATGTGACGTTCTGCCACTCGCTGCTGCTCGCTTGGTCGCCTCCTATGTTTCTATTCGTTATTATGCCATAGCAGCATAGTAGTGTCGAAACGAGTGTTAAAAGGTCTCAGTGGCCTGTTTCTGCATGAGTACTTTATGCGACATGTCACCGCACAGTGTAAAATCAAGGGAAATGAAACAGAAGCTGGCTGTAGCAAATCTACCATATTAACTTATTTAGAGTGCTCTGAGGCTTCGTAATATATATATATATATATGTATATATATATATATATATATATATTGAGGTTCCGAGGTCCCAGACCTTCATTTATCGCGAAAAATGAAGAATTAGTAATATGTCAGTATTCCTTTAAGTCTTAAGCTGCATGATCGACGTCGAAGTTTCAAGTATTATCTTTTGTCAGGGGCAGAGAAGGCAGTCGCTATTATGCCAACCAATTATTAGCTAACCCCGGTATTGCAATCGTTTTGTGGGCGTGGCATTCTCTCTACTTACATCTTGGCCCAGGCAACAGTGTGTGCTAATAAATACTCCTGTCAAGGTTTTAGATTTGGTAGAAAGGCTGCTATTGCAGAAGTTATCACTGAATACTAAGTGACAATCTAGAAACACATGCTTTTGTGGCCACGCTATACAGCTTAAGCACAACAAACACTTTTCAGTTTTATGTTTTAACGAACATTGTCTATTAATAGGGAGAAGCCTGTACCATATAACCAACGTGCTCAGTCTGACGTTCTGTATTATTGTTGTGCTTGTTGGCCGAGGGTTTGGAACTATGTAGTTACTATACCGTTATTTTTGCAATTTCATGAGTATGACTCGTCGCCCACTGTTGCTGGAGGCTTCATATACAAGTCAGCGGTCATACAGGTCAATAGAATATAGCATACCTCATGCTGACTCATTACCGTATTTCTCGTGGAGACATTTCATGAATGCGCATTTAACCTAGAATCATGTGTAAAAATGCTATCGTCCACAGTACACATCTTCTCGGAAAGCGGGCAAAATTATCTCTCGACGCCTTACTGCTGCGAAAAACTCAACACCAACAGATAATCCGAGTATCGCAATAAACATTCTGCTGCCTGCTTCTATTCAGCCCAGATACACGACGTTGCTTTAGGTGTGCTGCAGCTTTCAGCTGCCACTCAGCAAGACGATATGCTGACGGTGGTCTATTATTGTCGAGCTAAACCTCTTTGTTGTAATACGAGTTCCACCTCCCACTTCACACTTTCCTCAGCGTAACACTTTTCGTGCGCGACACACAAAACACGCCTTCATTTTCTTTCCCAACAGATCGTAAACCAGCATCTTCCTATCAACCTGGGCCTGGACGACGAGATGTTCGTCATGAATCGCCGGTTGCTCCAGCTTCTCGCGTGGCTCGTCGCAGGCTTCGATGACCCCACTGCGTTGCTCTCGTACGTCACGTGGCATGTAGCGCGGCATCTGGCGCCCATGACGTCGTACCCGCTGTCGCATGCCCAGTTCGCCGACACTCCCAGTGAGTCGGGCTCTCGGAGCGCCTACACCGCTACGCTGGGCTACATGCTCGGCCGCTGTTACGTGGACGCCGACTCCACGATGCCATTCGCCTTCGCGCACGTCTTCACGCGGCGCTGGCTGCCCCCGCAGACGGTTCAGAACGTGAGTGCCATGCTTTCTCGCATCCGGGCAATGGCGAACGTCACAATGGCCGCCGTGTCCTGGATGGACGAGGACACCAAGCGAGCTGCGTTCGAAAAACTGGCCACGTTGCGCTCCATCGTCGGCAGTCCCGAGGGCATGTCCTCGGACAGTGCCCTCCGGTCGCTGTACCCGTACGTGCCCGACTTGAGCGGCTCGTACCTGGAGATGATTCTAGCGCTGCACGTCGCGGAGCTGCGCTACGCCAAGAGCTTCCTGCGCTCCGCCAACGGCTCGGAAGCATCGTCCGGCGAGCGGGTTAACGTGCCGCTGACTCTGGTCAACGCCTTCTACCTTCCCGTGTACCATGTGGTGGTCATACCGGCGGCCATCCTGTACCCGCCCTTCTACATCAATTCGCACCCGGCATCGTACAACTACGGCAGCCTCGGTCACGTGTTGGGCCACGAGCTGACGCACGCGTTCGACCCGGACATGGGTCTATACGGCCGCGACGGGCTGCGCCACGACTGGTGGACTCCGGCGTCGCGTAGTATGTTCGAAGCGAAGCTGGCCTGCCTGCGCAGGCTGTACAACGAGATCCCCTGGTCCGGCGGCGTCAACTTCGGCGACCACGCGCTGTCTGAAAACTTCGCCGACAGCGGCGGCGTGCTCAAGGCATACCGGGCTTTCAAGGCTGCGCCCAAGGTGGTCGTGGAGAACCAGCAAGGCGAAGGCGAGGCGGCTGCGTCGCGGGCGCTGTCCCGGTTCAGCGCTGAGCAGCTGTTCTTTGTCAGCAGCTGCTTCAAGTGGTGCTCTCGGGACGAGAAGCAGAGCCCCGGCTGGTACTCGCCTCCGCGCATGCGCTGCAATGTCCCCCTGCTCAACATGCCCGAGTTCGCCGAGGCGTTTGAGTGCGGTGCGGGAAAGGCGATGAACCCGGCGACACGTTGCGACTTCATGTGACACGTCGCGCTTTCCGAAGCCATCGCTTTCGCCGCGCATATCTCTTGTGCGCCTTTATATATTTCACAACGGACAGAACCTTGACGTGTGCTTTTTTCTTGACCCTAATCGCGCAAAATTGGAAAAGAAATAGAATTCGACCCTCTGTTAAACACCTTACAACGACCTTTCTATGCGCTGTCGTGGTGTTCGTGGAATTCTGTATTAGATATGGGTGTCATTGCGTGTCTCCTGTAATATGGAGTTGGCGGAACCACTATGCTCAAGAAGGTGAGACTTCTTTATCAGCGAATAACGCCATCAGCATTATGAGGTGTAACTGTACTCGCTCGTGGAACGTGTTTGAAATTTACTCCGACACCTCTGTGTTTTAATTTTCTCTAAATGGCGCGCAATCGGCCTCTATAAAACCATGCACGAGTGACATTTCATGAATTTTCCTCACATGGCGAGCGTACTTATTTGTTTTTGTTGCCCCTGGTCTCTTACCTTGGCTTTGAGCGACAACAGGTATTCACAATTCGTCGGCGCTATAGCATCTAATTCTTACGGAAACCAGTAGGTTTCCCGATATCTGTTGAGACGTACATTGCGCACTGCGAAGAGAGAAGCTGCTAATAAGAAATCGCTGTGAATGCTATCTTCATATGAAAATGGCAACTTCCTTTGAGGTGTGCAGAGATTAATTGGCGTTTTTGGTCTACATATAGAGAACTAGGAAACGGGAGTAGTACTCGTAGGTTCGAGTCATTTCAGTCGGACAACTATTGCATCAAACATATATGTTCCTCCAAAAAACTCGGAATTCGGCCTGGCTCGCCCGATTTCAGTATTGCTTCGTACATATTTGGCGACGCTACTCGGAATGCCATGGGCAAAGTGCTGGGTAGATTTGAGGGAATAAGTGTAGCGAAGATACATTTGTGAATACAGTGTTACAATTTGGAACCGTTCAATTGGCTCCAAGTGTCAGGCAGACGCACAGCGGGTGCCTTCAAAACTTCAAAACTTCTCGGTACGTTATCGCCCGTGTCTGACTTGATAGATTTCAGGCCTTACAAAGCTCGTCCTTCTTAACTTAGGGACCGCCTTCACTGCTGCCCCACTATTTTTCCATGACCGTACTGTGATGCTACCGACGCGGCCATGAGGTCAACGAGGCCTGATGGCCCAACGAAGGAGCGCGCCCAGGGGGCGACGCAGCAGCATGGAGACCCAGGTGAGGAGCGGGAGAAAAACCTTTATTCAGAAAAGGTGGTTGAGTCACGTAGTCCCGTATGGAGACAGTAAAGTTCGAGCATGTATACTTTCACGCTCAACGTGAGCTGCAAAAAACGAGCCATGGTCGCAGCTACGCTCTTGAGCAAAAACTAGAGAAGGCTACGCCATTCCAGAAATGCGCATGCGTACCCGTGTGCTTTACGCTGTCTACTTACTTCGCGGAGCGATAATGCAGTGGCTCGCAGAGCAGCCTTGTCTTGTCTTGTCTTGTGTCCCAGACAGTGGCGCGTACCCACTATGGGGATTGGCCAAGAAGCAGAGCAGCCCTTAAGTCCTTAGTCCTAAGCTGAGCGTGATTCGTCATGGCGCGCGCTGCCCTATTCTTTCTTTTTTCTTTTTAAATTGCACGATGGTGCGATAGCTGCTCGGTGGGCTAGTGTATTATCGCTCGGCGAATCAATAAGATGACGGAAAGCAGGGGGCATGTGCATTGTTCAAATAACATCACTCTCCCAACTATTTTCTTGAGAGCTTAGCTGAAGCCACGGCTCGCACATTGCAGCTCATGTTGAGTGCGATAGTGCTATTGTAAATACTGTTGCCATAGCTGCTCAAAAACGAAGTTGAGATCGATCTAAAAGTAGGCGCATGTGATAATTTATGGAAAAATAAGAGCAATCGCTCTCGGCGTCGATGAATTCTCTGGAGATCTGCAACCACGAGAGAGAGAGAGAGAGAGAGAGAGGAGAGAGAGAAAGCAAGGAGAGCAAAGGCAGGGAGGTCAACCAGACGAGCGTCCGGCTTGCTACCCTACACTGGTGTTAAGGTAAAGGGGGAATAGACAGTGGAAAACAGATAGAGAGAGAGAGAGAGAGAACACCAGCTGTGCGTGCCTTTGCCGCCCACCGTGATAGGTGCTGTTTGAATGACGGCAGCAAAACACCTGCGGTGGAAGCTTTATAGCAGTTGCATGGACTTGACTTTTGGTGTCAGGGCGCTTCGTTGTGCTGCCACGAAATATGCAAAGGGTCACTGGTACACGTGAACAGCGGCTTTTGAGCACTGTAACAGAAAAAAGAACGTTCTTTACCCGATCTTTCGCAGTGCGCGTGCAACTTTCTGAGTCGAATAGGAGAAGAGAGTTTGACTTGGTACACGAGGCTATAGAGAACGAGAAGGCAAAATCTAACGACTGTAGCAGCCGTCGTCCTCTGGTTCTATCAGAATGAGAGGCATTAAGTTTATGTCTTGGGCTTGCTAAATTTGTCGCTAATGATATATCAAGAAGCACGCATCCTTTCTCTTCTCATGCAATTTCACGTCCTAACAGTGCAAACTTTCGTAAAGATATATGTATCACGACAGAGGAGGTCACAATAAGTTTTCATTAATTAATAGGCCTCATTTTTTAACCATCAATGGTATCACTCACGTTGACCTCGAGTTGTTTTCGTACAACTATTGGAGCCAGGAAATGTTCACCTATACGAGGTGGTCTCACTACATTCCTCTGTTCCAGTCGCTAAAATAGAATTTGATGATAGTTTTCCAAACAATGCTAAACATTTGCCGTATCAATACCTGAATAGTATCTTGGAAGACCACCTTGCACACCTGTATACAAAGACCGTTATAGCAACTGACGCTTCCGTCTGTGAAAAGCAGGCAGATGTTGACATTGTATCACCACATATAAATTGGTCTTTTTCCATTCGGCTACCTGATTGCACGCCTATCGTTCATGTGGAATTATTGGCAATTGTCCTAGCTTTACGGAAATTACCATTATCTTTGTCACCAGCTGTAATCCTAACTGATTGTCTCTCTGTTCTTCATTAACCACATCCAAATTGTCAGATTCATTAGCAGCTGTCTATTATCTCCTCCCAAGCACTCACGTCTCATTCGTTTAGTGTGGGTGTGAGGCCACAAAGGTCTAGCCTTAAACAAATATGCAGATGCAATCGCAGTAGCATCCCACGATGGTCCTAAATCCCCATTTTACCAACGTCGGTTTTAATCACTGCAGCGCCATCCCGAAAATATACTACCGCAAATAACTTCGCGCAGTCATCGTTGTCAACATCTGATTTCTCGCATCTCAATGTTCCTTGGAACAACAGATGGTGCTTAACTAAAAAAAATTGAAGTAACTATTACGAGACTACGGGGCCAGGTTCCCCCACTAAACTTTTACCTCCGCAGGTCTGGTCTGGCTATATCACTTTTGTGTTCTTTATAATGAGCGTGTATCTCTGCAACACTTCTTTTTGATATGCCACCGGTTTATTATTCAAAGGAGGAGATATTTAGAAGAATCCTTCCAAAACATCGGCTTGAATTTGACTCTTCCTGTAATTATTTCCTTTGGGGCTACCGTACTGGGCTACAGCCGCAGGAACGTTTGCGAAGCCCTCTGCATCTTTCAGCGTAAGACAAAAAAAATTGCATGCTAGAATTTTTCCTAATACTTATTATGCTCACATAACTTTTTTTAATGTAATACTTAGGTAATTAACCATTCATATCTGTAACCATAGACACATTAAATCTCATTTGCAAGACACTTTTGCATTTCACCTTAATTTACTCAAAAGATATAACACTATTTCTACCACCAGATTTATGGCCGAACTCCAGAGTGGGTTGCGCCATTTCACTAGGAAACAAGAAGGAGAACAAGCCGTGCCAATGTACAAAGTTTTTCCGCCATAGGAGGTCGATGTGGAAGACACACTCATAAGTGCTGCACGTTAGTGGTCCGTACTGGACAGCATTTTCGGCTACAAAAGGAAATGTCACGCATGGCAATCTCCGTCAAGTATCCGTCATGCTCGAACACGCCAGCTGGATCAAATGACGCATTATAAAAATGCGCAAGACTCGAAAGAAAAGAAATTAAGTATAGCCAGTTCGACGCAGTGAAAGCTGTCAAAACGTCGAAGCTGGTGGTCGTTTTCTCAAGTTTGAACTCGTGTTTAGCCCGATTTTCATGAAAGTCTATTGTCTCGTTTTCGTCGTTTTGCTCGATTCTATCTTCTGTTCTAGATTGCGAAAACTCTTCATTTGCGTGAGATTGGGATCAAGCCACAGTCTATCACACACCTTGCAGCTGTAGCCGACTCACGGTCGAGGAATCCTCTCTTGAACCGTCCATCGGCACCTTCCGTGGGAGAAATCTGACGTCTCTGCTCGGCCTCCTACTCTCGAAGTTGGGGGTTAGCTTGCCTCTGCTTTCGCTTGGCGTGGGTTGCCTTCTCTTGAAAGTGGGTGTTCGCTTGCCTTCACCGGCGCTTGGGTCGCGCTTTCCGCTACCACCTCACCGCTACCACCGGGGAGGTGGTGGCGGCTTCCCTCCGCTGAAGCTTTGCTTGCGCTTCTCACTCTCGAAGCTCGGGATTTGCTTGCTTGCTTGCTCCTCGCTTGTGGTCTAGTGGATTATCTTGGCCAATCCTAAGCCGGCGGTTAAAGGCTATAGGTTTAAGGGAATGGGAGAGAGAAAACCTAAACGGAAGATTAAATCAGGGTGAAATATAACGTTGACGTTAATTAAGAAATAAATTTACGTGGCAGATATAGAAATGAAAAAAGAAATATTTGTAATTATATATAAGCAGCAAATTTTGTATTCTTTTTGGGTGTTATTAGAATAATTAGAAGACACGATCAGCGATTTAAGGATCTATTCGATTATTGATTTCGAGTTACGCGAAGTCGGCGCAGCCGCTCTCGTGCGAGTTCCGACATTTATTGTGCACTTATTATTGTGCACCTATTGTGCCCTGAGTGAGTGAAGTAACTTTATTGCGGGTTCGGCGAGGACGCGAACTCGTCGCGTATACGGCTAGTCCCACGTCGGGACCGGCAGGTCTAGCCCACTGGCCCGGTCACGGGCACGCCCGACAGCCAGGATTTGCTTGTTTAGAGCGGGGCCACGCAGGCTACGTAACACCGGACAACGGGCGAAGAAGGCTTGACTTAGAACAGTTCCGCTGTTAAAGACATGAAAAACGCTGCAAATGATGCCATTCTTTCCTATAGAGGTCTCGTTTCTACCATCTTTGTGCTTTTCCTAATGTTATCGTTTTATAATGTGCGCGCTTAATGCCCATCTTCAAAATGCTGGTATTTTGTTCGGTTTCATTTTTTTTTAATGGAATCTGTCCAGAGAAACCATCGACCAATATTTGCGAGCTATGCTCAGACATAGCTAACTTAGAACACATGCTCTGGCGGTGCCCAGCGTCACGCGACGACGACGGCGTCCCGCCGTCGAAATGGGAGGCTGCCCTAAGCAGCCCCGCTCTTGAAGCACAGCTGTGGGCTGTCCATCGGGACCTTGACGCAGCAGAGAGGCTCGGCCTTTCTGTACTGACGTGCGAGCGTCCCGCTACGTGCTAACGCGTGTTCCGAAGGACCAGAATAATGTTTTGCCACACCATACCGTATACAACGACAAAAAAAGACGAAGATGAGCATCGTGGCATCTCACGCGGAAACTGACAGCTACTCCCGGAGAAGGATAAGAAGAAGAAGAAGAAGTAGAAGAAGATTTGCTATTCGGTACGGACTGACCATGACAGGAAAACGCGTCAAGGCGTCATCAAAGAAGAAATCGGATGCGTACGCAAGTAGTTTCGTTATTTACCTCTTGACAGCACTAACTTACCTAGATATTCGCTAATGTATTTTTTTGTATTGCTCAAGCAAGCCTCCTTACAGTCGAGACGGACCGTTCATCACACCTCCACCCAAGCATGAGTAGTCATTAACGTTCCTTTCGCGATAAACTAGCGTTCTGTAGAGAGAGTGAGAGAGAGAGAGAGAGAGAGAGAGAGGGAAAGTAGCTGTGTCGCAGGCCAACTTTAGCCACCTGTGCTCTGAGTTTACGGTCCAAGAGGTGTTCATCTGCCGCTGTAGATTATTGGCTACGACGTTACGCCGTTGTGCTCGAGGTTGCTTGCTCGATCCTGGCCGTGGTGGCCGGATTTCAATGTGGGTGAAATGCGAAAACGCGTGTGCGCTCTGATTTAGGCGCACGTTACAGTACCCCCACATGTTCGATATCAATGCGGAGTCCGCCATTACAGCGTGCCTCATTATCATATCGGGGCTTTGGCACGTGATACAACAAAATTTTATTAAATTTAGGAGGTACCGTGTTCGAGCTACGCGACGTTTCCTAATTTGTACATCGCCAATTGTTCTTTTTTTCTCGAGGTAGAATTCACGCACAACGACTTCACGCCATTATGCGCAATAGCCGAATAAATAGCGCCCGTCCTTGTCCCATGCTCTCTCTGTGGTCCGTTTGTTCGCGCAGTTAAGAGGAAGCTTTAGCTCGGGTGCTCCTATCTAAATACATGTAAAAAGAGAATTGGTTTTTCTCGGCAACGACTGCACCAATTTTGACGAGGTTTGTTGCATTTAAAGGAAAAACTTAAAGTCTAGTGACTGTTGGTCTCGAATTTTCGAGTTAGGTCGTCAATATTTTATTAAAAACTAGCGAAAATCTGAAAATTTTCAGAAACCAAACTGTCAAGTTTACAACTCCGTAACGCCTAAAAGAAAAACGATAATACAATACTGTGAAATGCATCTAATAGTACATCCAAAGCGGACAAAATTGATATATTACACATGAATCTCAAAAAATTTAGTAACATGGAAATAGAGCTTTTGCAGAACCCTTGTAAACAACGTAACAAATTCACGTAAGATGTAAAATGACATATCGAATTTGTCCGCTTTCAATGATCTAATGGATGCCGTTCACAGAACCGCGATATCTGTTTTTGATACAGAGCTATCAATTCTTAAAAATTGTGCTTCTATTTTTTTCAAACGGTCAAATATTCGAAAATTGTTTTAGGAAAATTGAAGCCCTAAATAGAAATTCCGCTTCCAACAGTCACTAGAATTCAACTTTCGCTTTCAAATGCAACAAATTTCATTAAAATCGGTCCAGAGGTTACCTCATAAAAACGTTTTTGCGTTTTACATATATTTGAATAGGCCGCGTCGGAGTTGGGCCCGAGCTAAAGCTTCTTCTTAAACAATGTTCGCTAAATAGTGCTGGTCTCGCGTACGAGGTGCCAGGCTCTTTGAGCACGATTACAGCACTGGCAACGAAGTGGCGCAAACAGCTTCACGGCTGTAGATTACGCTACGCGCCAAGCCTGGAAGGAAAAGCACCAACTTTGTTATTCAGCTTCTTGAAGGAGAACTGTTCAAGCGCGTAAAAGTAGTAACTTCCGACAGCTGACCTGTCTTCGGAAGTGAAAAGCGCAGCGCAGATACAGTGTACTAGAATATCTTACAGTGGCTCGAGCGGAGGCGCGTCCAATCGGGCGTCGCGCGAAAGTAGCGGTGGCGATGTCGTCCTTCGCACTTGAAGCGAGTGTGCGCCGCTTCTGCTTCTGCACGTGGTTTGTCGTTGTTGTCGTCGCGGAGCGTTGCTTCTTTCGTACCTTTTCCGGCGTCAGTATTTACGATGCCGCCCAAGCGGCGGTTAAACCACTGTTACGCGCCAGGCTGCGCAACTGGCTACGCATATCACTGACTGCAGCAGAAGCTGCAGTCAGTGATATGCCTGAACAAGGACATGGCTATAATCTCCAAAGAAGTGACTCGAGACTGGCATATTATGCGGCTGGTTACGTGGCAAGGAAGTGTGTTTTAAAGTCTAAGTGCCTTGTCTTCACAAATGATCTATTACTCCCTGCCTCAGAAGGGAAGATGCTGAATGCAGCGGTGTTCACAAGAGCCTGTGACTTCGGTGGCTTGCTCTATCCCTCGGTGACACTGTTCGAGTTCATTAGTAGCCTCGGGGACATATATTTACAGGCTGTTTCAGCTCCAAGAAGCTGCCCCAAGACAGCATCATGGATTTGCTGGCTGTCATACATAGCAAAGAAATCGCAGCTATTGGATGTAAGGAACACAGAAAAACTCTGACAGCTAACATGATCAGATTTTATACAGCAACCAGGATGCACTTTTATATTAAATGGTTAAACATGTCTCGTGATGCAGCGCGCAGAAAGTCACACCAACACTTGAAGCTTAGTCGCATGTGAGGGTAATGATACCAAGTCGTTCGGCAGTTGTTAATTGAAGAGCGATCATATTGTGTAAATAAATGTGCGCTGGTGTGCTACACGACAACTTGGTTGTTTATTCTTCGTAACTCTACCAGCCATCTGTGCATAACAAGATAGCAGTGGTAAATCCATTGCAAATTCCTTGGTCAAAAATAACGTACAGCGCGAAGGACAAGGACTGCGATAGACGACACACACAGCGCTGTGTATGTCGCTGTGTATGTCGCTGTGTAGTCGCGCTGTGTAAATTCCTTGGGATGCAGAAATCTAAAAACGAAGGTATTGAATGGTAATAAAAGATAATGAAATGTCATCAAGAAACCTAGAACATCCGTCTAATACAACGCAGCATATTCCAGTGCGCTACGTTCCAAATCCGACTCAAAAAGAAAAAAAAATTAGAACATTGGCATCACTCAGTGTAAATGTGTAAATGACGCAGATATTTCTGCAGTTTGATACAGGGACAAGAGATAATATGAGTCGTCAAGAACAAGCTTCTAATGTCGCGACAAAGCATATAAGGAAACAATTAATGTTAATCGTCATTGCGTTTCATCTGTGGCAAACTTCCTTCTTTATGCGTTCCTATATCGGGGTAGGCGATTTCATGTTGAGCATAGACATAAAATAATTTTTGTGTTGTCATTAAAGGATCTTGAAAGCGACGAGACAAGCTTAATTAAGGCACGTAATTTTTGGGAAGTGCACCGTCAGTGGGAAGAGATGTATCATACGAAGGGTATATATTGCAGCCTGCTATCCTGCTCAGCCGCTCGCGAAAATCACGGTAAGCGTTTGCAAATACTCCTTTTACGTTTTGCACGTTCATGGAAAAAAGAAACAGTGCAATAGTAAGCCATGGCAAACTGCAACGAATACCATCACGAGATGTGAAGTATTGCGGCTATGTCTGCGGCCAGACGATTGCGCAACTACAACGCTCGCAAGCGACACTATTTGAATCTTTCCACATTCATGACGAAGATGCAAAGAACAGAAACCGGAAGCGAAATGTTTTGTCCCTTGCTAGCCTCGCATTACTTCGTGGTGACAAACTTAAGCCGCCCAAAACGATGGCCGAAGCGGTCGTCCTAGCAGCGCGACGGCCAGCCGACGGCCCGAAAGCTGACGCACTTTCAAGTGCGGTCGACTACAGCGCCACCGCATCTTTCTTCCGCTACAAGCCCTCTCCAGGGGAGGCGGTCGGGCCACTAGAAAGTGTTCTAGTTCACTGTAGCTCAGATAAGAGGAACAGAGCTTCATTTCCTGCTCTATACTATACCCAGAAGTCAAATCTTTCGCTGAAATGGTGACACGTGATGACGTTTGTGGCACTTCAGCCATTCTTCAAGGGAGGTTGGAAAGGGTGGCTCAAGGGAGGCTACACACTACAATCTCTCTTGTAATGCCTGGCTAGGATGCAGCTCATATATTGCGGTTTTTGTTGAAAGCACATCACTTGCAACTGACAGAAAAACTGGGCATTGCTGACAACGTTTTCGCACCATGACGAAAAACGTTGACAAACTACATCAGTTAAAGATGCCGGTTATTGCACTTGCGGACATGGTTTTGGTCTGAGAAAGTCGTGACACGAAGCCTCTGTTCGTCCGCCCGTAATTGTACCTATAGCAACAAAATAGAAATGAATTTGGAGACTGTAATACAAATGAATGGAAAGAATAACAGAAGAGGCTCCAATGAAAATAGTTATTCCATACTACCTCAGAATAACTGGAGCCAGAAGATGGGGAATATAATGATTGAGGCACGTGACCAAGCTGTGGCCGAATGACGACAAATTGGGCAAGACAGCTTATATCGACAGACAGTAACGTAGATGAAAAAAAGATAGATACATGGCGGCTACGCAGCCCGAATAAAATGTCGGAGGCGAATTGCCTTGTCAAGGTTTCACATTATTAAAGTTTGTGCATTGATTCTAAACTTTCCTTTACATTTTCTATGTATCTTAAACACGGCACAAGCTTTATTCTATGACAGGAAAATCAGCTGCTGGACGCCGACATGTTCCAAGTTCCACATGGTGCTTCAGATGTGTTCGGTTGTTGGATGTGAACCAAGCGTCGCCTTCATGGTTTGAAAATTGTTCCTATTTTCTACGCCAACTCTTCCTACCCATGAATCTATATCAACTCACTTGGCTTTTTGTTGTTCAGTCGTCGCCGGTCGCATTGGTCACAGGTCCCGGAAAGCTGCGCAGGCCACTTCTACGGCAGCCACGTCAGTCCAGGAGACCACGGATATGTCCACTACGAGGGACATGGCGGCTTCAAAGGTGACCTCGGCGGCGACGTCAAACATAACGTCGAAGGCACCCTCGACAGCAACGTCGAGCGCTACGTCAAAGGTGCCCTCAAAGGCCTCATCCAAGGAGTCTTCACGGGTGTCGACCTCGACGGTTGCGCCCAAGGCGTCTTCTGCTTCAGAGGAACCACCTGCGGAACCGGAAGCAGTGTCAGCCAGCAACGCGGCCATGGAGGCATTGCGCAACCTGAAGACGTTGGCGAGAGGCGGCACCCCGGCCTCCTACGTGGACACCGTCGGCGCTCGAGGCCACTACGTCAGAGCCATCGTGGCGGCCTGCCTCTGCTCGTGCGCTGCCGGCACCACGCTGGGCTTCGCCTCGGCGGCCATGCCTTCCATCGAACACGAGCCCTGGTACCACTTAGAGAAGGTGCCGCCCCAGAACAGATGGGTCGTCGACATTCTCTCGTTCGGTGCCGCCATCGGGGCCATGCTGTCGGGTATTTATTTGTTTATTGTGTCCTCAAGGCGTTTCAGCATTGTAGATCGGAGAAGCCATAGAAAGAACACCTACAAAGTTTATGAAGAGCAATTTACACAATACATTATATCACAGAAAGCAACAGCAAGAAGTGTACTTCAATAGCGCCGAAGACCGAAGTTAGCTCGGCGGCATGGTAAAGATGCCCTTCCCTGGTGGTCAAAATTTATCCGGAGTCTCCCACTACAGCATGCCTTATAATTAGACCGTGGTTTTGGCACGTAAAAGCCCAGAATGCAATTCAACTGAAGTTAACAGGTTTGGATAACATTTACTGCGCCACAATGCCTCCTCCTCTCCCACCTCCACCCCCATACGAGAAGATACCTTGAAAAACATGATGTTTCCCTGACGAAACGACGCTGGAGTTTTGTCGTTCATTTTTCCTCCATGTAATCAACATTTTACAGCGAAATGTAAGCGGGTTGGCTGCCGCTTTTCAGGAGCTTTAACGAGCTACTGAAGAGCCACTTAAATAAGAGTTTGCACTGATCATGTGTTCTTTCTAAACTATATTTTTGTTAATTTCGGTGTAAGACAGTGATTACTTGAAGAGAAAACAAACGCCGAACTGCCATTTCTTCTTATTTCGGGCCGGAACTCCAGCGTTGGTTGGTCAGTGAGGTGTGATGGGTTTTAAAGTATTTTTTTGATATTTCGGGTGGGGCAGGGAAGGGTGGGCGAGGGCCTTGTGGCATAGTAAATGTTATCTAAACTTCCTGAGTTCAGTCTTTGGCGCATGTAAAGAACACTGTTGCTCATTTTTTTTACCGATGAAAGATAATTAGGCCACAGAAGACACCTTGAAAATTCAGGACGACACGGCGGTATGGTGCGGGAACTCAAAATCAGCGTCGCCAACCATCCTGTTTCCTTTCTTATTGTTTACAATATCACGCTGCTTACTCGACTACATACTCACGACGTAATTCGTCATTCATTGTCACTTTAATGGTTCTGATTACGTTTGTTTCACGATCTAAATCAATAAAACACCTCGTTGCTGGCAATTTCTGAACGATTCACTTTGAGTAACCGGTCTTGCTGGCGCGCAGGGTTGCCGTTGTGGGCGCTGGGCAGCCGGAGGACGCTTCTTCTGTGCGTCCTGGTAGCGGCTGTCTCGTGGGTCGTGCTTGCCACGTCTTTCAATACCGTCATGCTCCTGGCAGCCAGGGCTGCGTGTGGCCTGTGGTTGGGCGTCACCAACATCGGCGTCAGCCTGTACGTGGCCGAGGTGGCACCAAGAGAAAAGAGGACCTTCTACGTGGGTCTCGCCGAGGTAGGCATCGGTTAACGCCCAAGGTTAAAATTACAACTCACTTGACTAACCAGGCTCACCACATAGAGGCCGAGAGATCGAAGCACAACGCTGATTTAAAAAAAAGTATATACCAGGGTGAAATGCCTGCAAAACTGTTAATGCAAATATTCAAATTTAAAGCCTTCGATGTTCTGGCACGTGAAGGACTTGTTCAGCACTGCAAGAAGAATAACTGATAATTAAACATTTCTGTGACCGGCCTATTTGCTGTCACCTTATCAATTAACTTAGCGCAAAACTTTGGCTGTAGCTTCGTGCTGGTACCCGTGAGTTCATGTTTGTGTGTGCGTGGGGGGCGAGGAGTGGGGGGGGGGGGCTGGCTCTTTGGGACCGGTGTGTGGTTGGAGTGTGGATGGAGTGTGCTCCCCTCGTCCTTGTGTTTAGCCAAAGTGCTTGTGCACACTCGTCACAATGCCAGGTCGCTACGAGCTTTGGTATCATGGCGAGCTACACCCTGAGCAGTCTCTCGTGGCGGTTGCAAGCGACCATCTTGACCCTGGTGCAATTGCCACCACTTCTGGGCTCGCGGCGGTACCTGGTCGAGAGTCCACGCTGGCTCCTGCTCTGGGGACGTTCGGACGAGGCAGGCGTGGCCGCAGGCCGGCTCTACGGGTTGCACATACCTCTAGAGCTGAGGCCGGGACGCCTTCAAGATCCCAACGCCAAACCGCCGAGTTCATCCAGAGTGCATATCAGGCTGGTTTCAGTGGGCGCCACTGCGTAGTAGTTCCATGAATACTGACATCTCTTTGTGGGCCGTGATATAGCCAGCTATTGCATCAGGCGCTGCAAGCAGTTTGTTCAAATTTGTTTTAGAATTTCGCAACAACAGTCACGAATTAGGCATTGGTGTCGGCGTGAAGACCGCGATGGAAGGTTACCCAAAACATTCTGTCACAGATGAGAGCAGCAGAAGGGTCGCCGACTTTTACATAATTGCTGATTGGTATACAACAAATGCCTGAGAGCACACATTAATACACAGCGAACGTTATGCCTTACTTCAAGTCTCCATTAAAGAAAGAAAGAAAAGATCATGATTACTTGTTCCTTTTTTTAACCAGTATGGTCCTGCGCCATAATCTTTGTTCGGATTACTCAAGATGCCGCAATACAGAGATTTAGACAAGATGCTCTCAAGAAGGGTATGTCGATTGGCGTAGCATTTTCAACGATAAGATAGCGCCCAGAGACAAAACAACAACAACAACAACAACAACAACAACAACAACAACAACAAAAAAAAAAAGAGACGTACACAAAGCAATTTGAGCGACAACTTGGAACTAAAAGTAGCTGGTAGCTTTAGCTGCTTGCAAGGCATATATACAGCGATCATGTTATTTCGTCCTGTTATTTGTCTTCTGTGTCGGTGCTGTCTCCTTCATGACAATGACGCCCTGATTTCTAAAAGCTGTCATCGTTCTTTGGTGTCCCTTGTTCGTCTAATTGATAGATACCACCGCGTTCTCCTTTGAAGAATCGATTCCTGCGCGCAGGCATCTGTCCACGTGCCTGCTTCTCCAGCTGTTGCAGGGCGCCACGGGTGCGCAGCTCTTCTTCTTACGAGGCATCCAGGCTATGGGAGGCCAGGTGAAAGACGTGCCAGCAGCGCTTGCCGCACTCATCGTGGCGGCCATGCACGTGTCCTTCGTAGTGCTGTTCACCTCGGTGACGCGCTCGACGGGTCGGCGTCAGCTGCTGTGCGTATCGGCTCTGCTCGAGGTCTTTTGCTTCGCCGCCTTTCCACCGTTCGAACATCTCGCCTTCGGGTACGTGGCGTATCGGGAGAAAAAGAAATCATGATTGGTTAAAGGATGACGAGAACACCCTCGATATTACGTCAGTAAAGAGCAATGAATAGATCACTGCGTAGAAATGTTTTAAGTCTGTAACCGGCGACAATGGACAGCCTCGAAGGCGCGCGCTGTGAATGTACTCTATATTATTGTGGCTCTAAATATAGCGTTCTTTAAAACTTATGGCAGCGCTAAAAGGGACGAGCACACGGTGAAAAGACGACACGACGACGAGGGAAGATACTGACAACTGGTTTATTTTTGAAAAGGGTTCAAATTTAAGACAAGCACAAGACATGCGCACAACCGAACTGCGCTAGCCTTCTTTTATAAATAACGATATCGCAATAGAGCAAGCAGTCACGGGAAGTGAAATGATAATACCAAGCAGCAAGAAGTGAAACAAATGACCAATAAAAGACAAAAATGGACGAAAAGCCATATGTTACGGTTTTACACATCTGTTCAGAAGTGTGCGCTCAGCCGAGTACAAATTTATCGAAACTCCGCTGATGCACAGACCCGCCTTTTCTTGTATGCGGAATGCTTCCAGCAACACTCTAGCTTTAGCGCTTGCACTTGTGCCCAGGATCTTTGCTTCTTTAAACCTTGGCACACCCTCGCAAACCATCACATGCGAAACTAAATTCGCAAGCTTGTCTTGGTTTGTTAAATTTTCACTTCCAGTGGCTGCTTGCGATATTGCGATATCATTATTTGTAAAAGAAGGCTAGCGCAGTTCGGTTGTGTGCATGTTTTGTGCTTGTCTTAAATTTGAACCCTTCCCTAAAATAAACCAGTTGTCAGTAGCGATCCCGAGCTCAACGTCGTGTCGTTTTTTTCACCGTATGCTCGTCCCTTTTAGCGCTACCATCAGTTTTAAAGAATGTATCACCAGCTAGCCCAGCACCTAGTTTTGTTGAAATTAAATGTAGTGGTTGTCTTAAATACGTGTGATGTTTGGAGTCTGTCTGTGATGAGCCATAATGCCTAAAAACCACTTAGTGATAACCCACCATAGGACAAGGACTCAATAAAGAAGGTACGGGGATCGTTCACGCTAATATGATGCTCTTTCCTTCTGGGTATCGTTGCCACCTTGTTGTACACCCGTGGACAAAAGTATACGGACCACAGGGTCTCGAAAAGGACTAAATTTCTTTGTAATTAACATGCATAAACTGAAACTGACGGGTACGCTGGAAGGTTCGCAATGCCAAATTTGGACTACAGTCCTCAATTTCAAGTTGCATACACAGGCAGAGGAAAAAATAATCTGTATCGCGCGATCCCTGGTCCGTATACTTTTGCTCACGGGTGTACATTTTTAGTGCGGAACCTAAAAGCATGCAACAAAAAAAAAAAAAAGAAGGGAGGGAAGAAATCGTCGGAACCTTACTATGTATTACAGCTGCGGCCATGATTGTAGAACCTTTTACTCTTAAATTTGCTATAGGATTTCAAGAAGCAGTCGTGTTTTTAAAGCGAAATATACTTCATTTTCTTAACATACCGACTTATTTTTCACGGGAACAACAGCAATCTAGGCTCTAGAAAAGCGTCGTGCACAGAGAAGTGTGCCTAGTGGAAGCGCTGAAAGCGCTGTTAGAAAAATACATTGACCGATATTGAGTGGTCAGCGCTGTCACTTGGTGCTATGGCTGAGATTTCGTGGCACTCTCGCGCCTGCGAATCTCAAAAGAACCGGCAGAATGATTTGTCTGAATGTAAAATATTATAGGGCCGATATTTCAGCGGGGTTACCACGGCCCGGACGCAGTACTCGCGATTCTTTCGCATTGCCTTGGAGACATTAGGGAACGGCTGCGCCAGTTAATATTTAGTCGTGGTGGCACCACCACTGTCATCACCATCCTGCTCTGTCGATTGTTTGCCGATTGCATTACTGTCTTTGTGCTATTAACTGACATTCTGCTTTAGCGAACGATACGATACGCGGTAGATATTGTCCTAGCGGAACTTGTTCTCGGGCTAGCGGTTCATACTGAAAGTAATGACCGCATCGTTAAAAATACAGGCAAAAGAAGAAAAAAAAACGCATTTATTGCTTTAGACGGTCCTTTATTAATAGAAAGGAGCAAGACGCAATACGCCCGTGGTATTTTACATGTTGCGTGGGTAATGACCATCTGAAAGATGTGAGCGGACCAGACCAGGCAAGGAGTTCACTTGTCTTCTTTCATTCGACCTCGCGTGCAAGTATTTATCGCTCGAACCAAAGAAAAAAAGAGAGATTTGAAACAATCCGCTTCTTTTGAGAGGAGAAGCGATTGATATTCTCGCTGTTCTTGGCGCCGTGGTCGCAGTCAGTGGTCGACGGCGGGGCCTCCGGGTGAGACCAACTGGAGCTCCGTGTACTCGGTCAACCTTCTCGTGCTGAGCTATTCGGTGGCCCTCTGCCACCTGCCGCCGCTGCTAACGGCCGAACTCTGTTCGGGACCTTCCTGGCTGCGATACGTGGGCGCGTCATCAGTCTGGGCCACTCGGTGGCTTCTCACCTTCCTCCTGGTTCATTTCAACGACCAGTTCCAGACGCTGATGCGGCTGCGGAACGCGCACATCTATGCCGCCCTGGTGTTGGCCTTGCTCGCCCTTGCATTGCTATTCCTGCTGCCCGAGACTGAGGGTCGGACGCTGGCGGCCATCGAGCGGGAAGAATGAGCCGCGCGAGCAGGGTCTTGTTTGGTGTTGTTTGGTCGCCATTATCGCCGAAGACAGCTTCGCACATTAGTATTGGTTGCCAATTATCGTAGAATCAACTTGTGACTGTTACTGTTTCTTTTTTTTTTATTTTTACCGTATACAATCTGTGCAAGTGCATGCGAAGATGTGCTTTCTTGCAGTCAGTACCTGATGTACTTTTTTCCATGTGACCTACGTAAAAGGCATTGCTGCGGAATTTATGAAACATTTCGAAGAGAACCAGGTAGACTACGCCTGTCAGGTGGCTAACACATGTCTCGAAGCAATATGTATACCTCGCGTGATGGACTGTGACAAATTATTACGCAGCGAGTCGTCTCGAAACTTAACAGACGCGAGGCACCGCGATGTGGAATTGATAGGACGCTGTACAGTGTAATCACCACCATATGCGATATCATGGAAATGCTAGTGTTTGAAAATTTTATAGCAGTTTTGTTAATCAGTTGCCGAGTAACTACGCCATCAAAACAACCCTGTCGTCTATGTTGTGCATCTGTTTACGCATTGTGTGAACTCTGCTGAACAAGCTGTCAGTAGGACTCGATTGTAGAAACAATTAAGGCGAATATTTGTTGAGAGCCATTGCCCTCACAACTCAAAAAAAAAAGAAACGTATTCGCGCCCTATTGGAAGGAGCAGAGTATCGCTAACGATTTTCAACCATGCTGCCGGCGAGGCCCTGCCAAGCAAGCGTTTCTCTTTTTTTTTTTTGGGGGGGGGGGTGAAAGCGGAGTACTCAGCTTATTAAACATTGTGTTGTCAGTCATTGAAAAGGTTGTTGGACAAATTAAAATACCTATGTCGTACACAAGCCGCTCACGCACACAGGTCACTCTGGCGTGCGCAAGAGGCACACCGTGTTATGTGCTGCGCGGTTGTCTGAGCTGAATCCAAAAGGTCGAGAAACTGTGGACGGACGCATAGATAGCGTCAGGAAAGATGATCCCGCCTAAGCCCTAGCTGCTCACATGTCTCCGATTACTGTGCTGCTTATAAATTTTGTCTTACGCTAGGACGAAGCGGTGCAACAGGATTTCGATATCTGCCAATCTCGGCTACATCGCGAAGCTTAAAATCAATGTTTCTTTGCCAGTGACCGCTGCTGTGGACTGGTTTTGTCTGGTTTTCAATCTGGTTTGCAATTTTCGTAGTAGTCGCGGACGATGCCTGTAGTAAAACTTTGAACAAAATTTATTCAAAACGGATCGCTTCCGCAGGGGCACTGGATAAAAGTCTACTGGAGAACCACAGCTGTTTGAGAAGCATCGTTATTATTAAGCAGAGCACGAATTCATCTCCCTTGTCTCTCTGAACTGGGGAGAGGAGTGGATCTGGCCGATCGGGCCGCCGAGAATAAGAAGCCCACATTGTGTGCGGTGTCGGCATTCGCGGTCGAGTCCGGCATACACTGCCTGATCCGAGAGCCTGTTTGGCATGGGAGCCACTCGAATCTGGATAGTGCCACTAAGCAAACTTATCATTTACTCCACACATCTGACTTCCACATCAGGCTGTAGATCCAATCTTTTTAGAATAAACGCTCTGCTCCTCCTCTCCTCTTCATTCACGGTCATTCTATAATGTTCTTAGATTGTGGGTATACTTGAAGGTAGTATGCTGCCCATGACCTTGCCCCGGCGTATACGTGATTGACGGCGCGCTTGCAGGGTCGTCGCTAGATGTCCCGAAACGCAAAAAGTCAGTCCACATGAACTATCTCTCCGAGTCGCAAAACGTGTTTGCCACGCGATTTCTCTGTGGAGAATGCCTATTCCGCACAACGCTTGCAGCGCATGTTACCAACGTCAGTGCCAGCATTCGACGTTGCATAAAACTCTACTTTGTTCGATCGCCGTCTGTTTTAAATGTGAAGCATTTCTTTGTCTTGTCGGAGCCAAGGTCAGAGCAAGGTCACGCGGAAGGACGCCAATTTTTTCTCCGGAAAATGTGCGCCCATTCCGTAGAGATAGTGCAACTCGAAAAGCCGCCGGGCATGTTACAGACGCGGGATGTAGAGCAAATTAAGGCGATATGACCATGGTGGCTTTGACTACGACTCATCATATAGTCCTTGTCACGCCATAGTCGTCATCGTTGTCAAGCCATAGTGGTTATACTATCGTCGCCACTCTTTGCACACGTTTGCGTCGTCTGAAAATTTCAGAAATACTTCGTACGTGACATAGATAATCGTTAGGGATGGTTTCTGCCTTAATTGTTTTTGACGTTTTATTATCGCTGCTTTGTAAGCGCAGCCATACTGACATTTGACCAGCTCTGCTAACTAAATCAATTTTGGGGCCCTACGGATGAGTGACACACGAGTTACTCAAAAGTAATGACAACTAGTAATGTTCCCTTTATTACATTAACGTACATAAGGAGGCTTTGTATTTGTATAAAGCAAGTGCATTCTAAAGAAAAGCAGGGACACTCTACTGACGATCAAATGTACTTTCTGCCGAAATTTTAGAATTCGACTGAGTATTGTATTGTGGTGGCCCCTAAATGTAAAATTAAACACCTTGTACATTTTGAATGAGAAGATCTGCGCTTATGCCTTGGGCAAGTCAAATTTGCTGCCACCACGATATTGTACCAGGAAGCTCGAAAGCTAGCCCTTAGATTTCGCATTATTATGGTTCCTAAATCTTCAAACATGATTTTTTTCGAACACATTTACTATAGCTATCTAGATATGACTGACACGTCTGAGTTTTTATGACATATCGTGGTCGTGGTTACAGAGCCCTCCGGTAATATTTGTGCAAGCACAATTACAACTCTTTAGTGAGCGCGTACTTCATGTTCACCCTTCGTATGGCGTCTTACGAAGCTTAAAAATTTGGTTCGAAGACATCTTTCCAAATCACGCTAAACTATTGCCCACCAGACATATATTGCTATCTTACAAGAATACTTAAGTGAAATCGTTTCTGGCAACGTAATAGCTATATACTGACGCCCATCTGTGCAATGAGAAGGAAGGCAGGAGTTTAGATGTTCTCTGAATCTCTTCAATGGTCTTTCTCCTTTCACTTTCCTGATTTCACGCGTACATTTCTGGCAGATGTACTAACGATAGTATTAGTATTACGAAAACTTTACCAAAATGCTTCATTAGCTGTTATTGTGAGCGACTCGCTTTCTGTGTGCGCGTCACTTACTGCATATACATCCCCAAATCTCACAGGTGGTTCCTTCGAATCCTACGGCAACTTCGCTTGCCTTGGGTACCCGATCGCTGTCGATTGTGATTGAATGAAATGACAGGCTCACTCGCATGAGCACTCCTCGATGAGCATGTTATTTCAGTTCGGCTGACTACCGTTGATGTTTCCGCGACTAGGGTACAGGATTTCTTCATATTTCAAAAATCCTTAAAACCTACCCTCGCATAGTCTGCTGGCCTTAATCATCTGTGTTTACCCTGGAATAATAACTAGTGTTCCCCAAGGAAACTTGAAATTTACATTACAAGGCTGCGCTGCCGTATCTCTCCACTAACATTTGTTTACACATGTGTGGTCTCGCTTTACCAGCTCTGGGTTACAGTTCGTCAGTACCTCCTCAAGCAGCATCCAGACTGGCATTTTGCAAATGGCTCGTTTCCTCTCCCTGTTGCTTGTGGAGACTTGTCACGGCGTGCTAGAAGACTATTACTCAAGTAAAGGGTTGGCTACGTTTGACGTCCGATGGTGTATACCGAAGAACGTGTGTACAGTCCGTTGTGTGCGTCCTGTGGCCCCTGCGAGACGCATGAACACCCTAAATTAGAGTGTCCTGCTTTCCTTGCGCAGCGCACATCGCTATTAAGGGTCTATGTTCTGCTGGGCCTGCAGTGTACGATCCTCGATGATTGCGCGTATTTTTTTTAATGTGGCGGTTAATGCCTCAGGGATACAGGGATTGCCTGTATCCGAGTGGTGGTGCCTATCGACGCGACCAGGCTCATCGCGCTCTGCTTACTTTACTACAAGGAACTGAATTCATTTCCCGTTTGCACAAAATTTCTTTTCTTTTTGCGGTAGACGGAACTTTCTTGCTCTAGCTGTTTTATTTTTGCATTTGTTTACATTTTTTTTCACTTAGTGCGAACTGCGCGCTTTTTCTTAATTTTGTTTGTGTGTTCCTGCGTGTGTGTACTTTCAGACTGGTGCACTCTATTCTTTGACGTTTCGTTACTTTATTTCTTACTTTAGTCTTTGTGGACTTTTATTGGGCTTTTTGTTAATTCCTTACTTTCTTCTCCTTATTTTTAACTTCTTTTTCTAATCCCTCCTTCCTAAAAATAGGCATGCGTTGTGCCTCTCTTGGTGGCAGTTGCCAGCCTGTTCTTTCATCATTTCCATCTCTGTCCATGGTATATGTGTGTTTTCATATCAAGTAATAATAATAATAATAATAATAATAATAATAATAATAATAATAATAATAATAATAATAATAATAATAATAATAATAATAATAATAATAATAATAATAATAATAATAATAATAATAATAATAATAATAATAATAATAATAATAATAGTTATGGTACCTTGGCAATATACCCGAGTCCATAGAGAATTTTTTTTTCCATCTTGCTGGCGATTTTCACGGTAAACAAAAGTTAAATCAATCTCCACTGGGATTCAGTCATAGCCACGCTTTTCTTGAAATTCATAACTTTATTAGAGACACGAAACGATAATCTTAATAAACTTTCAAAATTATCTGTTGAATCTTTATTTTATTTCTTCATTTAAAATATTTTATCTCAAGCTCCACTATAACTTTCTTTTCATTTCTAAATTTTTTTCACCCATGTTCCAATATTGGCAGTTTTATCTAGGTTTTAAGCTTCTTAAAAACACTTGTGAAACCACCCGCTTTCTGGCGAATTACCCCGGGCTGGGCACGAGCCGTTGAAGGGGAACAAGGACAAAGATGGTGTGGAATGTGAATCTGGCAAGCCTTCTCATTTTTACGAGCGACGTAGTGGGATTCGAACGATTTGCACTGAATGGGCGTTGGACAGTCAACAACAGCAATGGCTGTAAGTGAGTAGTATTTTGCATGCGTTCGAATGTATGTACGCATTCGTGTAAATTTCACAGACCCTTTCCTTAGCACTACTTTCGTTTGTTGAACATTAACTGCGCATGATAAGACGACGGAGTTGACGTTCTTTGTTGTTTCAAGAGTAGTTGCATTTCTAGGCGATCCCTGGGAATAAATACAGACAGCTGTACTGTTGGAGTTAAATATGTAGTTCGGTAGTAGCGTTGGGAGTCGGCTTATATTAGTGTAAGCAAGTTACTTTTTAAGCCACACATCAACAAAAATATTTATGACAGCTGCAAAAAGGTTTGGGTGGGATGATTTAAAAGTGATGTTGATTTAAACTACTCTAGAATAGGTCGTTTCTTGCAGTAAGCAATGGAATACTCGCATCTTAGTTGTTCGCTGCATGGTCAAAGAAACGAGCCAGAGTGTCTAAGAACACCGCAGTACTAAAACAAATGTATATGTGCACGTATGTGAAGATAAACTGGCTGCTAATAATTGCGGTGTAGTCTATACAAGAAGAAAACAAAAACAAAACAGATACATCACGTGGTTCTTCACCAAGGTGTCACGCTAAATACGTTCACAGGTTAGGGACTATAGGTAGCTCTGTAAAAACAGTAAGTGTCAAAGGACATATGGCTGCTGTCACCTATCACGCGTCACGCGAAGCCGCCTCACTATTCTTCTCTAATATGCAGCCATCAGCGTACCCAGCAATGTGCCTGGCGGGATATATACAGATCTCAAGATGGCTGGTGTAATAGATGAACCGTATTATGGCGAAAACGATTTGTACTACGAATGGGTTGCTCTGGAAAATTGGACATTCTACAGAAGCTTTGCACGTAAGCTACTCTAAGCCTTCCTCAGAGTTCGCTGCGTTTCAACAAGCACGCACAAGACACTGGGAGGAACTTATTCGCCTGCAAATAACTGCTCATAAATGGATCGTTAACCTCTCGTGTTGGTATGGCTTACTTTTGAAAGCTGGTCGCTTAATGCTGATACAGGATACTGAAGAGGACTGGCCTTACGAGTAAATTAGGTTTCTTTTGCATGAATAGAGACCTGGTAAACCAGAACATACGTAAAAAAAAAGAAAAACAAGGGCCTCATCGCTTTGAGTTAACGCACAAGCTCGGCATAACGTCACAAAATTTGATAGCGTGAGATCGGTTCAGTTAACTGTTCATAAGTAGTGAAGTTCACTCCATTCACACACACACGCGCACAAAAGAAGAAAAAAATATTTGCGAAACTTTTCAGAGGTTCGAGAATAATTCGTTTAGTTAAAATAGCCCGGGGCCTTAGCTGATATGCTTTGGTTATTTTAGAAACAAGAATTTCATAACAAGCTCTCTAATGATAAGGGCCCAAAGGATAACTTCTTACGTTAAATTATTGAATATTATTGATATAAGTCGAAAAAGAGATAGATAAGGTTTTGTAGAGTGAGAGAGCAAAATTGAAGAAATAAAAATAAAATAAAAATGAATTTTCAGTATCATGTCCTTGCTAAGCCTTGTGCCAGATGCCCCATGCTCAAAATTTTGTTGTCGCTGCCATGTTCGCAGTTCCCACGTACATTTTCGGTTACCGGTCTATAAGGCTCGTGGCTCATGGTATTGACACGGTCTGCACGGTGACTTTGAACGGCGTCAACGTATTGAAGACGGAAAACATGTTCATTCGCTACGAAGTCGGCGTGAGATTGGTTCTCAGGGTGAGCTCTAAGCCTGCGCCACCTTGAGCGCAAAAATGATGCTTGGCTTGCTAACGACCGGCACAATGCTTTACACCCCATTCCATTAAGGAAGAGTAGAAGTTCAGCGGAAGATGGAGACTTGACGTGATCAATAAGGGTTGGAACTGACATTCCGACAAGGGGCCAAGCAGTTGTTGCCCTGACCAAGACAAGACCTCTTGTATAGAAGCGTCGATTCCAGCTCTAGACATTACTTGATCGAACAGTGTTTGCTATTGCACTAAGTTTCGCTGAACCTATTACCAATGGATGTTCCTGAATCGTCTGAGGGGGTTCCTGTATAGGGAAGTACCGCTGACTTGATTCATGCGCAAAGAAGCATGATGCACTTGAAGTATGGGAACGTTTGCGGGGTATTTAACGTTTGCGTTTGTTAACGGCTTACAGCTGAAGATTCGCAGCTCGTGTTAACCAATTTAGGGAGACCTGATGTGTGTGATGTTTTTTTTTCTCCTTCTGTTAAATCTAAGCTTCTTGAGTGTCAGATTGAGAAACGGGATGGCAATGGCGGAATGAATGAAGACCAGCGATGTTCATTGGTTAACGTACCAAAGTTATAACTCTCTAGCGATATCTTACTGAAAAGAGAAGCGGCTGTCTTCGCTTATCATTCTGGCTCCACCACCCGTTACTCACTTTACGACTGAAGATGGTGCACAACAAGCCAGCCCAAAATCTTTCATGTAATCAACGCATCGTGCTTTTTTCGACCCGCAAACGCAGAGGAACAACAGCATCGCGGTGAGCTGCCAGTCACCGGTGTTGTACGCCCTTCGTAAGCACGAGGAACGAATCAGAGAGTCACGCCCCGTCTTGCCACTGTGTCCTCCACCTATTCAGAGGGGACATTGCCACGTGAACTTGATCCGCAAGATGCCCTGCTCGTTCAGCTGGGACTGGGGGCCGTCGTTCCCGTCCACAGGAATTTGGTTAGTGCACATCGCACCATTATACGCTAAGTAAACTCTTAGACTGTTGCGCCCTTTCAGATTTCTCATGCGACGTGCACAATACCTCGCTGTAACGAAGTCACAGAATGCATTGAAGTCCGAAACAAGGTTAAATGCCTCAGAGTAGGGGAGGGACGTTTCTATGACTCGGTTTTTACTTTTTTCGAGGCGGGCTTTGCCAGGGGCGTCGAAATTGCACCGAAAGAGACAAGGGCGAGGTCGCTTGCTCGCGGCAGAGCTGGTTGATTGTCTCCCGCAGCGCATGTGTCTCTATTCTGCCACTTTATTGCTATGCTCCGTACAATACTTGGTGGCACCACTGTTGCTTTCACGCACTGCAGAGGCAGTGAAGGCTTTTTTCTTGACTAGATGCACCGTCGCCGCAGAGCTGCGGTACTTCATAGTACCAAGAGAACGAGACTAAATTTGCCAAGGACGACCAAGCCGGCTCGCAGCTTAAAAGCTTAGTCATTGTACGATGTTTATTCTTTCTTTTTTGAGAAATCACGCGTCACTCTTTTCTAGGAATCTATAGCATGCCATATGCGTGTATGATTATTCTAACCCTCTGTTGAAATATCTATGAGCACTTGGGAAAAAGTAAGCAACAAACAAATGACCGTGGTGACCATGGTACTTGTGACTATATTCCATTCCATACACAGCAGTCAACGCTGTGGAGGCTAGAGAGACTTCTTGCAGCGGTTTCGCTCGCACTTGGATATAGTTCGGTGTTTTGTGAACGCACTTCTGCGCAACTGTTGTTTATATAGGCTCAATATTGAATGAATCAAGTTTTAATCCTTGGAAATAAACACACTGTATTATACGGCTGCTAGTGTCTTGTTTTAGGTCATCTTTATTTTTATTGCTCTCTCCGGGTTTTTCATTTGCAACCCGTCGGGAGAAGCCTCCCATGCGAGCGAACGCTGTTGGCGCGCAGCGAAGCATAGACAGAAAGCGCGGAGTGTTAATTTTTCGTAAATTGTAAATTGGACCGAACTTCTTGCGTAGCTTCCACAGCGTTGACTATGTATGAAACGGAGTGTAAGAGAAAACGAAAAAAATTGAAGCATCTCTACCGAAAGCACACATGAAGCAAGAAAGGTCTCTAGCAGAAGTCAAATTTGACGCCCTTCTAATATGATTGAATGAGCGAGTACAGCGGAAGCACCATTAAAAAAATAATTCTGGGGTTTTACGTGCCTAAATAACGATCTGATTATAAGGCGCACGCCGTAGTGGGGGACCGCGGGTTTTAATTTTGACCACCTACGTTTCTTTAACGTGTACCTATATAACTGCGCGAGAGTTTTTGCGATTCGGTTCTGCCGGATAGAGCCAACTGCAGAGCTGTGCATACGCGCATAATAGTAATGATAATATTTGGGGTTTTACGTGCCAAAACCACTATCTGATTATGAGGCACGCCGTAGTGGAGGACTCCGGAAATTTTGACCACCTGGGGTTCTTTAACGTGCACCTAAATCTAAGCACACGGGTGTTTTCGCATTTCGCCCCCATCGAAATGCGGCCGCCGTGGCCGGGATTCGATCCCGCGACCTCGTGCTCAGCAGCCCAACACCATAGCCATACGCGCATCGGCACGGCACGCGCATCTACGAGCTGAAGAATACGACGACCAGATGTCTCTGGAATAAACCCTGTTTCTACTTGTATTCCTGGCATGAGTCGGGGTCTGTACGACACTTCAGGTTCCATCGAAATACGGCCGCCGTGGCAGGTACCAAACATGTGACCTCGTGCTCAGAAGCACAACGCCCTAGTCATTGGGCTACCGCGACTGGCTGTAAGCACCATTGCGATATCATTTATTCAAGTGTCTCCTTTAATAAATTCCATCGTGATTTCTAGGAGTGCGTTAGAAGTTTTGTTGATCATTGTTTATGGGATACGCTAAACACTTTAAATAGGTAATAATATGTCGTAGTCCGGTGATCGAATGGCTGACCCTTAAATTTTATCTGTTTCTTCGGCAGGAAAACGATTGAGTTAGAGGCCTACAACAGAGCGGTTATTCGAGACGTAACTGTGTCGACGACACCACAGCGTGAGTTTACTGCGTGACCCACGGCAGGAGCGCAATAACGCACTTCCCCTGAAAACTACCGTTAGCAGCAACAAGAGAGCGAGACAGAGAGTAATGCTATTTACAGGAAATTCACAGAACTCGACCTAAGCTTATGCGCTCTAGTCTGCTGCTACTATGCACTGGAGATGAGAAGAAGGGGTGTAATAGTATAGGGATGAATGATAATAAGGAAGTAATAAACAATATTCCTTAAACTCTGATATCGGCATGCTGACACGCGCTTCAAAGTAAGGCGCAGATAAAGAAAGATATACGAAAAGAATATACGTATATACGCTCTGTAATAAGCTGCGGCTGAGCGCTAATCCTTCGCAAGAGCTTCGCTCGAAAGCTAGTAGTCTATAGATGATAGATGTTAACAATATCGCGTACGAACCGACAAGGCGGTAAGTGTTCACGTGTTTGTAGTAAAGAAAAACGAATACTAGTATATGCTAGTATTCGTTTTTCTTTACTACAAATACACTAGTATTCGTTTTTCTTTACTACAAACACGTGAACACTTACCACCTTGTCGGTTCGTACGCGATATTGTTAACATCTATCATAAAGTAATCTCGTAATGTCTAACCAGGCAAATTTATACAACCTCATTAAGATTACGCGTCGAGTTTGTCGCTCCCAGCATCGAAGTACGCGCTAATTAGTCGTTTATTATTTATATTAGTTTCTGTACTTGATTTGCGCCTACGTGGGAGAAGTTTGTGTTAAGCAATATTTTATATATGTTTCTGGAACATACCCATTTCTTGTTTACTTATTTAATGTTTGACATTCATTGTGTGTACTTAAACACTTCCTGTGTGTAGCATCTGCAAACTCTCCGTAGCTGTATATACTCGTATATACTGTACTATATACTGTACTCGTGTCTACTTTTAGACTGTACGTGTAAAGAGCATACCGTTACTTATCACTAATTACTCAGTATTAGCCTAAAGTTGTAATGCGATTACTGCCGAGCGCGCAGTGCATAATTCCCGTCAGACCACGTTTTGGCTTTTTTTATAGTGGCACACAGCATCAGATGTCGTGTCTAAATATGCATAATGTCGATTACGAGGATGATGATGATACTTTACCTCTGCTTGCTTGTTCACTACAGGCACTGCGTACGGAGGGCTCAGATGGGTCGTCGACGTCGGCGTGTTCTTCAAGCTATCACCACGTGTACCAAAATACGGGACCATCTTTATCAGCCTGGGCGACATCCTTTTGGGCAGTAAAACAGTTATCCTCAAGAAGCTGAAAACTCGCACGGAATCATTTCAAGAGCTTAGTGGAGAGGTGAAAATTTCCGTGGTCGTTCCGCAGGTGAGTTCTTTTCAGGCCTTGTTCTCACCGTTCTTGTATCCTGCTGAAATTGGGTGCATTGGCGTGAAGTTGCTCTGTTTTTGCGGTGGAATGCATAATACCATTTTGCTGCAGCTACTTTTTCCCATAGTTCATAATTACCTAGAAAAACTTTTTGAGAAATTATCTTTGCACAGAGTAGTTTGCTTGCATGGTCGCGATAACAGCTGCCATGGATGTAGAGTGGTGGCTTTGCGAGGTAGCACATATCTTCCTATTTTATTTCGTTGTGTTTGCGGCCATGTTCATAGACATACCAGGGGCAGCACAAATATCAGCTTCCGGTAGGCGCCCGAGTACGACTGCACGAAGAAAGTGCTGTTGTGCTAATAACACGGCAACATAGGAGTGTCGCCGGCATGGGTGTTCTTTAGGGATAAGGACCAATGAAGAGCACTAGGGTTGTTTCGCATTGCGTGGAAGTGGTTGTCGAAATGCATTCGGTGTCTTGAAGTCAACTTGATGTAACTGCGCGCAAAATCGAGAGACCCTATATCAAGCCGACATCAAGCCATCGACCGAGTGTGATAAAATTCGCTATAAGCTTCTTTTTATCGGTGAGACGGTGGCGCAAGAAACGTAAACGAAGTACTTGTAATCTACTGAAAGAGGACCGATATTGTGGAAATGACGCGCAAGGTGTTGTTGTGTCATCTGTTAAGCGGTGGAAATTATATTGGGCGCGGCGCCAAAACAGTCAAAAGCAACGAGGGAGTCCACGCATACATTTATTGAAACGGTAAGCAATGTACATAAAACGGTTTCATTGGGTGACCAAAATGATTTACTTTTTTTTTCAATCGAAATATCGTAATGAGTAATGCTTTGAATTATTTACGCGTGTGCTACATGCGGACATCTACGGCGTTTTCTGTGGTTGGAATGGAGGAACACCTCTTCTGCCGTCAAAACGCCGAGCATTGCGCGCTGAATCAGAACCGCCATTACCGGTTTAAAATGCATGGATTAATGCTGCTAATGAAACCATCTTTATATGAACACAGTGGTTATGATTCATGATAGCGTTCTTGATACTGAGCAGCTAAATTGTGATCTCCTGCTTCTCTAGGCTATGGAAATAGATCGTTGGTGGCCGACCGGCTACGGAAGTCAGAAGCTGTACCAGCTCAACGTGACTATGTCTATTGACGACGAGCTGTGCGACAAGATGATCAAATTTGGGTTTCGAACCGTTGAACTCCAGGAAGATGCTATAGGTAAAAGACCTCCAACATATATAACTCATCGTCTGTTAAAAGAACACTACTTTATTGTTTCGTAGCTTGTGCCATCCACCACCTACAGGGGCTTTTTTTTAGCGTTCGCTTTGTGCTAAAACTATAGTGCTCATCACGGTTAATTAATTATTTTTGTATCGCTTTCTCGTGATGGGAATTGTAGGAAGCGATCAAGAGAGCTTGTTCTTGGGCAAGACACACATCAAGAACATTTAAGTCAGCTTTATTTAATATTTCTGCGTTCGCGTGACAATATTCACGCTGTTTCACATTATAAAATTAATCGTGAATTAATAACCGTGCAACGTGCCGGATTTGCAATTGTGCAACGTGCCTCTAAAATTCTTGCATTATCAAAATAAGCACTTGAGTCCATTTGTTGAATGCATCAATAAAGATAAGTCACTACCACAAAGAAGGTCCTATAAGGCCAACATGTGCCCTCTTCAACACCCCCCCCCCCCCCTATCGTCTGTTTATACATACATACATATATATATATATATATATATATATATATATATATATATATATATATATATATATATATAATGATTGAAAGGATTTCACACTCTTTCTTTCTTTCAATGCTTGCATCCTAGACGGAGTCGATGACGGCGCTGAGTTCTACTTTAGTATCAACGGTGTGCCAATATTCGCCAAAGGTAGCAACTGGATCCCAGCGGACATCTTTCCGGAAAGGGTTACGGAAGAGTACGTCAGAGAGCTGCTGCAGTCCGCCAAGGTGCGTTCATCCAGCTTTTGGTCACCGTCTCGCGGTTCTGCAACGGGTGTGTCACCTTGACCACCGCGAGGGTCAGTGGGTCCGAGCCCCTCAGTGGGACGATCAGCTCAGCCGCGTGTGCTGGGTGTGCATGAGGGGGACGATCGCTCGGTCTCCACTGAGAGCGAGATAGAGCTACGCAAGGAGGAGAAGGCCCAGGGTTCAAGGAAGGCGTGTATTGGACGATCACCTTGGCGTTGACTAACTGTTGCACCCTATATGCGCGGTGCACGTGAGGCGGAGCACTCTCGCAAATTAAGGGTGGCACGTGAGTATCAGAGAACGCCGTAACACGCCGCAATACGGGAGGATGGTGCCACACGACCGTGCTACCAGGGCGAGGTTTCTTCAGCTCGATGTTGACTCCGAGGGCGACCCGGCGCATTACGACCGCGCACGTGAAGTGATCTTTGGCGTTGCCTCCAGAACAGGAGCAGCGAATAGCTGGGCACCAGCCTCGAGTCGAGGACCCTGGGGGGGGCTCGACCAGCCAGAGGGCTGACTCGCGTGTTCTGAATCGGAATTCAGCACGCACCGTTTCGCCGTCCGAGAGCTTCACGCCGCGCGACCCAGCTCCCCGGTTGGCTCGAGCCGCAGAGAGAGAGAGAGAGACCCAAGCAGACCAGCTGGATGAACCCCGGGAACGTGGTCGGGGGGGGGGGGGGAACAGCAGCAAGTGCTTTATGGTTGCTCTGCTGACGGCACCCTCGGAGGAAAGAGAGAGAAGGAAAGCGGTGGCCCGCGCGCGCGAAGTTCGAAAGCGACTTCGTCGCCATGCGGCCCCTTTGCCGAAAACGCGCTGCGCTATGGCGCTGCAACCAAACGGACAAACGCAATCTCCACAATTTTGAATTAAAGAAAAAGTTGCCTTCATTTGAAACTGCAGTCTAGCGAAAAAAAATACAGTTTTTTGTTTGCAGGTCGTCTGTGGCATATAACTTTAAAAGGAGCGCTTGAAAATGCGGAAGTAACTTGAAAGATAGACTTCTGCGTTACATTTACTTATTCACGATAGGGAAGAAGACGTATGGGCAACTGGATACTGGTATGTTTGTTTAAACAATGCAGGTGCACGGTATACAACTTATAGCTAAACTGCATATTGCAATTGGTGGGTGAAGTTACTCGAGAGGCTTCTTCTTTTCGCTAAAATTAGCTGTCAGAGATCGAGAAGAACATATAGCGCTTATGTCCAATCTAACTTAGTGCATGTTTCTTTTTATATACGCATTTGAACAATAAGCGTTGCCAGCTCAGCCCCTGACCAAATGTTCCTGCCGCAGTGCAGCTGAAGTTTGTTTTTTTCATTTAAGATATTAGCCCTGTAGTCTTCTAGATAAAAACATTTACTGCGACTAATACAATGACAGGATTCCTGCCACATCTATTACGCAGAGTTGCTATGATAGTGAGATTTTTGTGGTACTCATAGGTGGTCGGAGCTGCACAAAAATGGTGCAGTGAAAAACAAATATATATGCAGGATGCCAATATGAATATGATTCGTGTATGGGGTGGTGGTATCTACGAGTCAGATTACTTCTACGACCTCGCCGACGAACTTGGAATTATGATCTGGCAGGACCTGATGTTCTGTGTCAGCCACTATCCCGCAGACGAAGCCTTTCTTCGCAGTGTTGCCGTTGAAGTGCACCAACAGGTAGGTGAGCCGTCAGGGTGGCTTTGCAGGGCTTTCTGCTCCATAGGCAGTCACGCATGTTGTGCATTTTGGAAGTTCGTGAGTGCTACATCGCAAACCATATGCCCAAGTTTTGCAATTGCAAGTTCAGTGGACGCAATTTGGTCAAGGGCAGCCTTATTCTTGAGAAACGGGGAACGATGACAGCTTAGCACTTTAGAGTGATTCCACACAGTGATTGTATGTTAAATTGAAGCTTTAATGGTCACTTAGAAATACGAACCGAAGGTTACTGCAGATAAGGCCAAGGGGATTTCATTTCACGGTTATGAACGCGCACAGCAGGCTGCACTGAGGCAAGTGTAGGCAAGTGAGGCAACATGTGACAGCGCAGAAAGCGTGCTTCGGCATTCCAGGGGCCGCGTTACGAGGACGAACTTTTCAGTAGTTCTTCCATCGTATATAGGGGAGTTGTGCTACCTGCAAAAAGGTGCTCCTTTATTAAAATTAAGGCTTGTAACTTGACAGCTGCGACGTTCTAGGACAGAAAAAATGTTGTTCAATGCCGCCGTGCCTTTTGTGGTTCGCGCCTACCCCCTGGCACCGAAGAAAAAAAAATTGAGCGATTGCGAGAGTCATAAAAAGAAAGAAAATAAAAGGTCAAGGTGCCTCTCATGGTAATGAAGAAACATGTTACTAATATTCCCCGGCTTTGTGTTTCTACGTAGCGTTCATTTCGGATATGATGGGACGTATAAACAGTGATAAACAAATTTGAACGTCTGCACAGGTTCGTCGTCTTCAACGCCATCCCTCTCTGATTATATGGGTTGGCAACAACGAGAATGAAAATGCTATCTACGGTGACCAGTGGTAAGTAACAGCTCTTGGACTCAGTCAGGTTTCGTCTGGCCTGCTTCTCAACATGCAATGGAATTTATGAAAGGCTTTGGGCGACATCGTGGCTTAAATCGTCGCGATATTCACCTGGGGCACAGAGTAGCCCACGTGATCGGAGCATCCCATGTATTTTTGCTGATGCTTTATGAGAGTGATGTATTCACGCTTGAAATATAAAAAAGCGATACCTTGACAGCAGTGACGCTCACTGCTGTTGAAATGGCTCTAAAGGCGTTTCAATGCTGTCTAACTGAAATGAAGTATGTCAACTTTTAGCGCACCAAAAGTGCTGACGCTCCAAGTGGAACTGGTGGAACTTCAAGAAAAAAATTGTGGGGTTTTACGTGCCAAAACCATGACCTGATATTGAGGCACGCCGTAATGGAACTTTAACACTCGCATAACTCCAAGCTCCGGCGACCTCATGCTTAGTAGCCCAACACCATAGCCACTAAGCAACCACGGTGGGTGGATGATCTTTAAAAGGCAATATTTTGTTTTAGTTTTTGCTTCTTTTCTTGTCCGTTTAACAGGGGATACCTGTCCAGCGTTTTGGACGACTATCGAAAGCTGTACGTGTACACCATAAAGAGAGTCATTGACAGAGAGGAGAGGTCGCGCCCGTTCCTGTCTTCATCTCCCAGCAACGGCAGGGCCGGGAACCCTGTGTTTCTCAACACTTCAATTCCTGAAAACTTGACCTTGGATGAACAAGACATTTGGCCGCGAGGTCCGCCAAACGGAGCAAACTATGGTGACAGTAAGTGCAACAGTTTGTTGCTTTCTGTCTTCCCTGTTCTCGGGACATTGCGGCTCCTCGTTACGGGTATACTTGCAGCACTCGCCGCGTGCAAGCGCCGGGCGCATGCTCCGGTATGTGCGTGTGTTTGTCCACATGTGAGTGTGGGTTCTGCGTTTTTGTGCGCTTATCGGTTTACGGAGTTTGCACTGCGTCGGTGCCCCGCAACACGCACCGTCGATAGTTTTGGTTTTGCATTGCAAGTTGTAATCAGGAGGTGGATTTATATTGGCATATGCCTTTATAAAGAGAATGGTTACAAACAGTCACCTGATCCTGCTTGAGCTAAACAATATTACATACATGCTAAAGCAATCCAGCCGCTTGATACCACTCCTGAAGCCTGGAAGTTCGCTTTTGACCTAGCATTTTACCAACCCATTGCGCTGTCCAGCTGCGTTGGGAAGGTCATGGAAAGAATAGTTCTTAAACGCCTCGAGTGATATCTTGAGTGCCACAACATATACCCTGAGGCTATGGATGGGTTTAGAAGATTCCGCTCCTCTGTGGACAAGGTCATCGACCTAGTGACGTCTGTGCAGCAAGAAAAACACTTCAAACGTATATCGGTTGCACTTTAACTTGATTTGAAAGGCGCCTATGATAATATAGCGCATGAAGCAATCGCTGGTGCGCTAGAAAATATTAGAATTGGTCCAGAAATGTTTCGATGGATTTGGAGCCATTCAAAATAGCCTTCTTTGTGCAAAGTTCAGATGGCCGTGGCGTCCCGCAGGGCGTGGTCTTCAGGCCCACTTTGTTCAACCTTGCAATCATTGGACTTGCCGAGGTTCTACAACATACAGTCAACCTTTCCATGTATGCTTACGACACATGCGTATGGGTCTCGGCACTTACACGTCCCCAGGTGCGAGCACGGCTCCAAAAAGCGATGACCCTGACTTCGTCATACCTGCGTGCTCAAGGCCTCAGCATTTCGACCAGCCTTAGTCGATTTTACCCACAAGCACATGACCTGGTACCCCTTTTCTATTGACCACCAAACAATTTCATACACAAAATCTCACCGATTCCTAGGAGTTGCTATCGACAGAGACCTTTCATAGAGCCCCCACACTTACTTTTAGAGGATAACCTCTATCACCAATATACTAAGGTTTCTTGCCGGTAAAACGTGGGGCACATCCATACCATCTATGCTTCAACTATACAGGGCGGTCTTCCTAGGATACTTGCGATATAACACACCAGTGCTGTCCAATGCTAACAAAACTAACAACCGTGTTCTACAGAGCATTCAAGGACAAGCCCTTCGAACATGTCTGGGGATACCTCGATGTGCTTCAGCTGTACCAACTCTTGATAACGACTTACCTATCTGCTGACGAACTCCGGGCGCATGTTCGCCATATATTCAGAGTTCCTGACCAGTATCTCGCTCGCTTGCCTGAGGAAAGACCCAAGCAGCGTTTTTCAGATCAGTTGCGGCTAACCATGCAGCACTCTTTGTCATTGAGACACTCGCCCGCAACAAGAACGCCATCCCGTCTATGGTGCTCCAAAAGCCTCCTGTGTACCTTGCCGTTCTAGGAATTGCGAAGAAGGCTGGCCGGACCACCACCATTGTTCGTACGCTAACCAAATCCATGTTTACACGGACGGTTCGGTCTCGGAAAGTTCAACGGGTGCCATTGCTGTACCATTTCAATCGGTTGTCATCAAATTTGACTTCACACGTCATGACATCTAGAGGTTCCGAACTGGCCGCTCTTCGTGCTGCTGTAGGACACAGTGAAAAAGAACCGCCTACCAAATGGGTAATACTTTGTGATTCGAAAGCGGCCCTCCAAAGATTGCGGGGTTTGCGATGTGGTAATTACGACCAGCTAGTGTCCCAAATAAATGAAACTTACCAGTGCGTTTCTGAACGAGAATATGATATAATCTTTCAGCGGCTACCGGGACATTGTGGCATTGTTGGTAATCACCTCGCCGATGACGCTGCCCGACATGCCCAGGCTAGAGCACCGACACTCCTTATACCTTCATCGATTGTATACGCTGCAAGAGACCTTCGCAATCTCGCGCGTACCATCTCGTTGCTGGCATACGCTGCAGAACTCTAAACCTCGATTATACAGCCACGCCCATCACTGAAACAGAAATTAGCAGCACACATTTCACAACGTCACGCAACATTGTTGTGTGGGCTGTGGGTAGAAATAGCGTTCACTAACTCCTACAACTATCGTATTGGAATGACGGGCTCACCCATGTGCACTAAGTGCAAGTGTGAAGAAACCATCAATCATCTTCTGGGCCACTGTTCTCGCTCTGATAACGTCAGATTCTCCACTCTGCCTTGAATAGACTGGGTGATAGGCCATTTTCAGTGGAAAAGGTCTTGGGAGCCTGGCCTCACAGTTCATCAGCCCATAAAGCCATTTGAGTGCTTCTTCAGTACCTGAAGGTACCAGACTTGAGTTACCGACTGTAGACATGCTGCACCTAGCTTACTGCATGTGAAAGTGCGATATAGACTCATATTCTCTCTCTCTCTCTCTCCCTTTCACTCCCCTTTCCCACATGTAGGGTAGCAAACTCGACTCAGTCTCGTTAACCTCACTGCCTTTCCTTCCTCTCTTCTCTCGATTTCAAGGCATAAGGAAGAGTAACAGCG
This sequence comes from Dermacentor variabilis, assembly GCF_050947875.1. Lineage (NCBI taxonomy): Eukaryota > Metazoa > Arthropoda > Arachnida > Ixodida > Ixodidae > Dermacentor > Dermacentor variabilis. Next base: position 83,754,612 of record NC_134572.1, read on the forward strand.
TTCTCATTGACCTCTGATGGCGACTGCGACAAGCAAACAAAACACGAGCGATAGTTTATGCTATTAGATACTCGATTCAATAATAAGCGTTACTCGATTCAACACTCGATTCAATAATAAGCGTAATGGCCAAATTATTTCCTGTAACTTTATCTTTTCAAGACTTTGATCTCGCCTCGAACGGTTAGTGCAAGGCCCCTTTAAATATCTCGAAACATTATTTTTTTTTCATTTCATTCTTTGTTGTACCGCTTTGAACGTGCTGCTCTATCCTTGAAGCGCTGGAACCCGCCCCACCTACCGCAAGTCGCGCCTGCTTTCAAGGTCGGCGCTGTCAGACATCCTCTACAGGAAAATTCGCTCATGCTATAACTTCTCTGTCGTAAATACGAAGCTAGCAGCTGACATCGCGAGGTCTAAATAATAAATATGTATACTTCCTCACATATTCTTCGCAGGATAGGGTTGTATTAACCTGAATAATATACGTGCGTTCACTTTGCTCATGGAGAACCATATCCGCGCGCCTCTTGTCCACTTCTTTACATCATGCGGATATGCGTACTTGCAGTTAATCAATTCAGGATGTCCTGTGGTAATAAAAAAGCTAGTGTTCTAAGCTTTGACAAGTCGCTCCACTGCATAGCTAAAGGCGACCAGTCGGCGTTGGGAATGAAGGCTCTGTGCTCCTCTAGTTAAGTAGCAAAAGCCTTGATCATACGTAACATGATACTTGCATAGCTTCTAGCACTTTGTTGGCACCCATCAATTAGACTGTTAAAATATAAATAGATTGATTCATTACTTGATTACCCGCCCCGCTCGCTCAGTGGCTATAACGATGCTATGCGGAGCATGAGGTCGCGGATTGGATCCCCTGCGGCGGCGGCCGAGTTTTGATGCGGGCGAAAGGCCAAGCGCACATGTACTTATCCCGAGTCCCCTCGTAACATCTATTTAACACTGGATTCAATGTTTTTACATCGAAGCTGTTAAGGGCTAGTTCCCCAGGATCGTGTCCGTGTGCAGACACAAAACTTCCCACACGTGGGCCGATCCCGAAGATGTGCAATGCCGGGCCGACCCGCGGCGGAGGTGAACCAGGCGTTAAGCACTCCCCATACGTGGTCCGTTCCCGAAGATGTGCAATGCCGTGCCAACCCGCGGCGAAGGTGAAGCAGGCGTTAAGCACTCCCCATACGTGGGCCGATCCCGAAGATGTGCAATGTCGGGCCGACCCGCGGCGGAGGTGAAGCTGGCGTTAAGCACTCCCCATACATGGGCTGTTCCCGAAGATGTGCAATGCCGTGCCAACCCGCGGCGGAGATGAAGCAGGCGTCAAGCACTCCCCATACGTGGGACGATCCCGAAGATGTGCAATGCCGGGCCGACCCGCGGCGGAGGTGAAGCAGGCGTTAAGCACTCCCCATACGTGGGCCGTTCCCGAAGATGTGCAATGCCGTGCCAACCCGCGGCGGAGGTGAAGCAAGCGTTAAGCACTCCCCATACGTGGGCCGTTCCCGAAGATGTGCAATACCGTGCCAACCCGCGGCGGAGGTGAAGCAGGCATTAAGCACTCCCCATACGTGGGCCGATCCCGAAGATGTGCAATGCTGTGCCAACCCGCGGCGGAGGTGCAGTTCGCCATTAAGGGACCCACATACAGAGCGCAGCTGGTCATCCTTCTTCACAGAGGGGAAGGGCACTGAGTTTTTTCAATGTAAATTCGCCAACAACTGCATGAGATACTTATATTGAATAAAAAGTGGGGTGACTGAGGAAGTGTATCTATTTAGTGGTTTAGTCATATTCTTGCGGCTAGCTTTCGAGAATATTGACACTAATATGACATAGGCCGTTGTGTCATCGCAGAAGACGAAAATCAGCCCTGAAATGTGTTTCGAATACCGCGAGATGAGATGAAAATCCACTATGCAACGCGGACATGGCAACTCAGCACATAATGTTGCATCTTCATCTCTCTTTTTATGCAAAACAGTTTTTATCATGCCAAACGTGGAGATATTCATCTTGTTCCGGTAAGCAGAAATACTGTTTCTGGCACCTAACAGGGTTAATAAAAATTAATTAAATTATGGGGTTTCACGTGCCAAAACCACGATGTGATTGTGAGGCACGCCGTAGTGGGAGAATCTGGAAATTTAGGTTACCTGCTGTTTTTTAACGTGCACCTAAATCTAACTACGCGGTTTTTTTTCGCATTTCACCCCCGTCGAAATGGGGCTGCCGTGGCCGGGGTTCGATCCTGCGATCTCATGCTTAGCAGCCCAACACCATAGCCACTAAGCAACCACGGTGGGTAAACAGGGTTATCTAAACCAAAGATTAGTATTTCACGTTCGCAACATGCCAGTAAGTAATAAGAACCGTCTTTCAAAGCGATAAGGCCCTTCGGGTTTCGGGAGCATCAAATTCACGTTAAATAACTCCATGAGATCTAACTTAATCCAGAACCCTGGCATATCCTCATAGCCAACCCTGCAGTTTCGGGACGTCAAACAGCCTACGTTAATTTTAATTGATATATTGATTGTTTGGCTGACCAGAGCAAAAGACAAAGCAGGAGCAATGGTATAGTACGATGTCATTGCAATTCCCTCGCGCGTTCAGTCACTTCTTTAGGGCATTTCGAACGCTGATTTTGTGACCGTATATGCTTTGGGGCATTGAGCATATAGCGAAGAGTTCTGTCTCATGTGGCCTGTCTCTTATTAGTATTATTTCTGTCTATCTTTTCGGTAAAGTGCATTTCTACAGATACGATAATAACATCTGGGACCCGACGTCGTACCCGATTCCCCGATTCATGAGTGAGTTCGGCCTCCAGTCCTACCCGTCTGCTGAAACCATGCGAGAAGTGGCTCCAGAATCGGCGCTCGTATACCCCTTCTCACCATTCCTCCAATACAGACAGCGTCACCTCGGAGGTACTGGCAATTTCGTTTGCGCTGTTTTAAGAGCGCTTGGTGCTGTGGTCTACGCAATGTAACAATAAAATCAATCGATGCAATAGGTGGGATCACTGACAGATGCCTATAGCCTATAATTAACGCAGACTGAGACAACGTGGCACCACTGTCACGTGCCAAAAGTACGAGCGAATTGCAATCCCTAAGCTGGAAGTACTTTAATTCAACAAGACGTTCGCATCCACATGAGAACAGCACGATTCAACAAAGGAAGCCCAAACGGGTCTTCGAAGAAGGAAAGCCTCGCAAGTAAAAAATTTAACCGGTTACCAGGATAGGATCCGGGACCGTCCCCTTAGCTGATAGTCATTTCAACTGAGACTCAATAAAGTGGCTATCAGCTCATACCATGACGTGCTGGGTAATCGACATGTATTTGCTCATCGAGGTGACTACTCGCAGCAGAACAAAATGTTTCGCACGTCTTCGCTAGTAGATGCAGAATGTGTACACTGAAGCTGAAAAAGCTGACGCGTCTGAGTGATTCTCACTTGAGCAAAGGCTGAACAGGTTCAGAACCAGCAGGTACTGCTCCTGCGAAAGACAGGCAGAAAAGGCTAGACCATTTACCAAATCCTGTTGCGATCCTCCTCCCCTACAGGTGATGAAGAATTAGTACGGTCTCTGAAGCACCACTTCACCATACCGACAGACGAGTGGAACGTCAACGGAACACAAAACGGATACAGCATGGTCTCATACTTGAGCCAAGTAAGTGTCTTTAGAACGTGCTGCTTCCGTGCATAGCTAGCATCACTAGAATCTCCAGAGAAAGTTTACTGCATCTAGATTGGTAGTTAAAAACAAGCAGCAATATTAAAAAAAACTTTTAATTGGCATACTTTGCTATTGCTATTGCGAATCTCAAGACAAAAACAGTGACTGGGTATTTTCTGACACTGTGTGTAGTCGTTTTACTTGCCAAAATGTTTCTGCTATTGCTCAAATAAAAGAAAAATAAATAGCCGGGAGATTGAAGATTACTTTCGAGGGTGCCTAGATGCTTACTTGACAGATATCCATGTGCAACTTAAGCATCAGAACATCGCACTGAATGCTTTTTTTTTATGCCGCCAGCAGTATAATGGAAACCAGGTGCAAGCTGTCGCTTCAGAAGTTCACGAATAATTTTTGTCTCAGATCACGCAAATCACATGCAGTCACATGAAGCTGTCTATTGGTGTTAGGATAAATTGTTTCCTAGAGGTGCATTGACGAATAGCCGCATAGAGCGTGCGGTAATCTACTGAGAGGCTTTTGGAACTGAAGTAGGCAGTTTCCTGCCTAATTATTCTTTATGTGCTCAGTAATAAACTTTACAGGGTTGGTTTGAGTATGTTGTGCATCCATGTACTACTTCAGCGCACACAAATGCGATCAGACACGTGCAACATAATCGGAACTGCGACGATACTCTGTCACTTTTTTTCTCAGACTTGTTCTATGATCACAATTTGTCCTGAAAGTTATATATAGCCTTTCTAACGATGCTTTCCTCTAGTCTTCCTATGTACGTTGAAATCTTTAAAAAACATGACGCAGTTGTCTTTGTTGCTCACTGAGTGCCATCCTTCCGGCATTTTTCCCTATCTCGTTTCAAAAACAAAACGAACACAGGTGGTGCAAGCCGAAGGTGTTCGCACCGGTTGCGAGTCGTTCCGACGTTGGCGCAGCTACCTCGGCCCTGTCGGCCGCGGTAACACCATGGGCGTTCTTTTCTGGCAGCTCAACGAAATCTGGCAGGCCCCGTCGTGGTCTTCCATTGGTCAGTAAGGCCGCCAACCAAGCGTTTAGCCGCTTTCCCACGATATACGAGAATGGCTTATGCTAAGGCCTGATATGTCGTACAGAAACGCACAGAATTGTAAAGAAAACAAATAAACAGAAGACTAGAACTCTGAGTTTCCAACTCCATAAGTAGGCAGCAATAAGGTGTATTGCAGTTCTGTAAACTGCCTGTAATACACAATTAATTGCCGATGAAATGAACGTGTAACACGTGAATTTGTCACCCTGATTTAGTCAGTTCTGCAAACATGCAATATAAATAAAATATGCAGTTTAGTTTCTAATTTCCTAGGCAAAGGCAGTCTACATTAAGGACGCTATCATATCCAGTTTGCAGAATTACAGCATATTGTTGCGCAGTTTCCTAGTTACAATCTTGACGACGCCATTGTCTTTTCAGGTTCGTTTTTTTTAACTACACTAATTACGTAAAGTTTTGAAGCTTATATGAGAATTTCGGTCTCTCATCACATTTTAGTGTTTACCTTTGCATATAAGCGCAAGAAACTTCTTTCAGAGCTCTTGAGTGGTTATCTGAGGAGGGAACATTTGCGTTTCAGGTGGTACTTAAAGAAAACGCGGTAATCGGCTGCTTTTACGTAATCTTTACGTGTCCACTGCGGTACACGCTGATTTCAAGTGACAAACGTCCTAAAAATGGCTTCAGGCTTGGAAATACTGGTGCAGAATAAACCGTAGTCGAATATTGGAAGAACTCTAACCTTGTATCCATGAGTCGAATACTTAGATACACAATGAAGCTTTCCTTCGGTACAAATTTTTGAATATTGGCACGGGCGTAGCTTTGAACCAGAAATCTGGGCGAAGTTCGATGGTGAAAAAAGAAAGGGTGTGAGAGGGCGGCGACAAAAGGATGTGTAAGCATCGCGCGACATTTCCAGTTCTTGCTGAACGTACGTCTGCAAAATCCGTGCATATTGACATCACTATTTGATCTGTAGAATAGCCAAATGAGTTCTTCCACGTTAAAAAATTGTTGCCGGACAGACTTGACCATATTTATTATCTACACTGTTATTGGGAACAGCTCAACATAAATGTTCCTTTCTTAGTCTGACCTTGTGAAACAGCGAAGTGAATGAACGGAAACATAGAAAAGGTGAGTCTTTTGGAAAAGAGAAGCCTTTTTTCTTCCACGTCCTCTGAAACAACATCCTCTGATGCTACGGACAAAGTTTCGTCTCGTCCACTCAGTCACGGTCTGCGATATACGCGGAAACAGTGGTTTGCTGAGACAGACCGAGACGTCATGCACATCTATTGAAAACGTGGACGCAGCTGAGGCAAGCAATGCACCTGCCACCGCGTGATCAAACATGACGGTGCCCACGGAATCGCTGCGAAAAGGTTCTATTCTCAAACGACTCTCGACTCGGCACTATCCTTTCACTCTATGGATGTATGGTTGGATGAGCGGGGCGGTGGGTTTTGCCACCAAACTCTTGTTCTTATTTTGCCTAATGTCCTACCTGCCTTTTTTTTAAACAAACAAGGAATTCCCTGCATCAAACTTTCTGACCCACTATTGAGAACTTTTACGCGTCAGTTGTTTGTGGTCTCCCTACATTTGTGCCACCAAACCTCCAATCGCCGTGTACTAATCTTTATTGCGGACATGTTTACTTTCCCCCTGCTATCCCTGAACCTAAGGGCCTCAAGGAGGCCAGCCGAGCCTAAACCGACCGCTGGGTTCACAGCTGAGTCTTCACATTCTAATAAAACATGTTCCATCGTTTCCCGATAGTTTTCGCAGCAACCCCAAGCTTCGTCTTCCGTGGTGTACCTCGCTTTATAATTGCGCATTCTAAGGCATCCTTATCTCGCTTCGAAAAGTACAGAACTTCTCTTTGAGTTATCATAAATTGTTTCTTTCCTAATGGGAGGAAGGGTATTCTTTAAGTGTCCACCTAGTGGACATTTCAATTTTATCTGCTGCTGAAGTTTTGATTGGCCGGGCTGGGGTACAAATAAGGAAGAGACAGGCCCTCCTAGCCAATCAGTACTTAAGCAGCAGACGAGATGGACATGTCCACAAGGTGAACGATCCTTCCCAGATTTCGCTCTTACCTCTAAGGTAAAAGTGAAATCTGGGAAGTATTCTGTAAACATTTATTACGGTAGCAACTCTATGGACTCTGCAGGCGCATTTCTACCGTCGGCGTCGACGTGATGTTCTGTATAAAGTCCAAGGGTGGTAAAATCGTCGCCGCGTGCCGTATGCACTATGTGCCAGTGAAAGCGTGCGAGGGTGAGCCTGCGATCGTGGCTCAATCTCGCGCACGCAACGGCTGAAAGCGGGGAAGAAGCGCGCCGCCTTCCTTCGCTCGCAAGGCTCCGAGGGGAGGGTAGGGAGGGGAGGGGGGCGTTCTACTTCGGGCGGCCCGGGCAGCCGCGCGCGCCCGGCCAGGTCGCTGTATTTGAAAGCCATTTGAGGCGGGTACATAGTCCGCGCTGTTCTGTCTTTTCGCAGCGTAGTTCGAGTTGGATGCGGGCGGCTGCTCGGAGGGCAATTCTCTCGCTGCTGCTGCCACGTTTCCTCACTGCTGAGTTTGGCAGCGAGTTTCCGTGGTAATCGAGTGAGATGTGTTCATGTTTGCTTGTGCGTGCGTGACCTCGTGCTTGTTAATTTAGTTAGTATGCCTATGTTTACAAGTTTATACGACCGATAAAACTACCCTCCTTACTTCATATGGCTGTCCACTAATTTGCTAGCGTAATCGATGCCTCGCCTTTCGGGCGCAACTCCGACTTTTTTTCTCACGTATTTCTGACAACCAACGTTCGCTTTCACCTTTAATCTTTGCTTGGACCAGTATTTAAACTATGCTTTTGTTCTCCCGCTATATTTCCTATTTTCTATCAGTTTCATCCAGCGGCAACTGTGCATTTTTCGCCTGCCTATGCCCTCGTGGTGCTTTCTGTAGTTGTCGATCGCTTCCCGCATGTCCCTGTTCCACTAGCTTATCGTTTTCCTTTTTCCTTTCAAACAAGCACGTTGCTTCTTTTTCCTAATTTTTCTTGTCATTACACTTAGAAGCTCACTATATTCCCACTTCTTGCTTAGCCATTTGCTAAGTTCCTTCTCGACTCTTTTGGCTGCTCTTTATTTGTTCGGTGTTCAAACTTGGACTGACCAGTCTTCGTTCTTTGCTCTCTTTCCCAACTACATATAAAATTTTCCAAATGATGCGTTTAGTGTCACTCCCTATGTTGATATACCCTACCTTGTCAATGACCATTTCTCTCAACTTATATATTCCTTGTGTCATCAGACAATAATCGATGATCAATTGCCTGTTTCCGCCGTTCCATGTGATCTGCCCATCACATTTAGGCAACGTATTCACCATAATGAGATTACATTACATTGCTCACAGAGATCTAGCATTAACTTTTCCTTGTTGCTGGTAAAATCGTCTAGATCCACACAGTAAGTGGGCATTCATGTCACCTAACAGAATAATTTCGGCATTATTCCTGAAAAGCTTAATGTCAGCACTTCGGCATTGCATTAACTCTTGAGTCGTATCTCTGCAATTTTCTCCCGTCTACTAAATACATTACGGCCAGCCAAGTTTTCTTTCCACTCGCTGTGCCTGATAACCAAAGATGCTTTCGACAATTAGAATGCGCCCTCCGCGGTGGCTTAGCGGCTATGGTGTTGCGCTGCTAAGCACGAGATCACGCGATCAAATCCTGGCCGTTGCGGCCGCATTTCGATGCGGGCGAAATGCAAGAACGCCCATGTCCCGTGCAATGGGGGCATGTTAAGGATGCCCTGAAGGCCAAAATTAATATGGACTCCCCCACTACGGCGTGCCTCATAATCAAATCGTGGTTTTGGCACGTAATACTCCAGAATTCAATTCATTCAATTTCAGATTATCCTTCCTCATTTGGCTCCCTCAGCTATGAGCATTCCAACTCCCCCTCCCTTTCTTTCCGATTTATTTCTGTTGCACCCTTCCCAAACATCATTCTGCATCACTGGTGGCTCGTCTAAGTCTTTGAGGTGTGTTCCTGTAAACGCATGCGGATGCTGTCTATTTGTTCTCTTTTTAACCGCTCTTCAATCTCTAGTCACTTTGGCTTTTTTCTGCTGCCCTGCATGTTTCTGTAGACTACTGCACGGCGAGCTCTCGTCTTTTTTCGTTTCGTCCTTTTTTTTTTGTTATCGACGATTATGCTAGTCTGAGGTTCTTCTAGGAGACCTTATTCATTACTACCTACCCTGGTCGCCTGAGCGCCCGTGGGCCCCCAAAACAGCAATTGCGCGAACAGCCAGCCGGCAACCCACTTATTGTCCAAGGCTGTGATTCAAATGGATGCCGTCTCGTTGAAAACCCCCGTACCTTCTCACTTTCCTGTTTACTTCCCCAACCTCGAACCATTTCTATCGTCTGATTCTCCATATAGCCTCATCAGCTGCCCCAATCGCTCTTTGTACTTTAGTGTCACGTAAAGGTAAATACCTCTGGCACCATGCACACCACAATCTGCACGAAACATCTTGCGCTGTTCCGCACAGCACCGCCCCTCGGCTGAAGACGATGCTACGCTCCTCAATAATTGCCGTGGGGTGTCATTGAAGCGCAGTGACCACTTTTGTCCACGGGCAGTGCCGCCATCAATTTTCTCGAGTCGAGGTGGTGTGTTGAGTGGAGGAACGTTCTAGAACGCAGCGGTTAGAGTCGCAACGACTGAGGAAGGCCAACCTACCAATGGCTAGTGCAACGAATACTAGCTTTTTGTGACCTCGAGCTCTGTAATTGAGCTGTCAAATACGTATTTTGAGTATGTATGTATGTATGTATGTATGTATGTATGTATGTATGTATGTATGTATGTATGTATGTATGTATGTATGTATGTATGTATGTATGTATGTTTGTATGTATGTATGTATGTATGTATGTATGTATGTATGTATGTATGTATGTATGTATGTATGTATGTATGTATGTATGTATGTATGTATGTATGTATGTATGTATGTATGTATGTCTGTCTGTCTGTCTGTCTGTCTGTCTGTATGTATGTATGTATGTATGTATGTATGTATGTATGTATGTATGTATGTATGTGTGTGTGTGTGTGTATGTATGTATGTATGTATGTATGTATGTATGCTTTATATCGAAAACTTTGTCACCTTATATAAAAGATTTCGCTGGGCTAGTTGGCGAAACTTCGACACACCCAAATTAGGCACGGATACAATGTTAGTGCATTATGAGCATGTGCATGCATATTTGAACGCATGTACGAGAGTCAATTGTCGTCTTGCTTTGTGACCTAACCACATCGTTTATTCCGCTTATTTTCAGAGTACGGTGGTCGTTGGAAAATGCTGCACTACTTCGCCAAGAAATTCTTCAGTCCCGTGCTCGTATCACCGTTTATATATGGAACGGATCTCTGCGTCTTTGTTGTCAACGACAAACTTTTGCCGTTGCATGATGTCTTGCTCAGGATTCTCGTGTACCATTGGGCATCGTTCATTCCTGTGCACTCGGTGACAGCTCATCTGACAGTGGTAAGTGAGACTCGCAATGCACGGCGTGCAATAAATAAATAAGTAAACAAATAAATAAATAATTAAACGAGAAGAAAGAAAGAAAGAAGCACTGCGTTATGTAAAGTCGATTTCGTGTTAAAGAGAGTGCTTAGGTGCGCCTCGTACTTTTGAAAAACGCTTCAGCTGCGAACATAATTGGTAGCAGTGTCCCTAGGGGCAGTCCAGTTAAACGGGTTAGTGGTGGGCGCAGAATTGTATTTCTATTGCACCTTGTATTCTGACATTTCTGTAAACGTAGGCTAAGGTAATTACATCGGTAATGTTCCCTTCATTGTGCTTTCTGTTGTACCTTCACGCCATGAACCAACCATTAGATTGAGGGGTTTAGCATTGCAAAGGAACATTTCGGCCGTATTATGTAGGAATTATTTACCACTGATTGCATTCTTTTTTATCAGAAATCGTAACCAGTTGCAGTTACAGGCGATAATGTGTTGTCCTGCCCGGCAATGATAAAAAGCAAGAACAATGGAAAATATAACGCGTCGTCGCATGATACGGCCCCCTGTTGATAAGGTAGACACCGCATTAAAGAGCTTCAATATAACTTGGAACAAATTGCACAGTTTAACGTCGAGCTAAGTGACAGTTTATATCAGAAAGTGGCCGCCGCAGGCAGAAATCGATCCCGACGAAATGTAGGTAAACTAATGTTTCAGAATAGGAAGCGTGCGGGTAGTAAACCTAACAAAGCTATGTTCAACCAGCTCAGTTTGCGTCGACATGGTGCCATGAAATAAAGAAGCGCCAAAGACAACGTTGGCGCTCTGGCAGTGGACAGCGTGATTTTTTCTTGCTTATTTTTGCGGATGAGATGATAGCGGTACCTTCTAAAGAACGGCTTCCTTGTGATGAGTGTGCCCGACTTCGTCAAACTTCCACGTTTCACACGCATTGAAATTGAATCAATCGCAGCAAACACCAGATAATTTTGTACTGACTCGCCGAGGTGGATATGGGGCTGTGGCGCTGCGCTGGTGAGTACGAGGTTGCGGGTTCGGTTCCCGGCCCCGGTGGCCGCAATCCGATGGTATGCTACAACGCATTATGCCGAATGACAAAACTCTATAGTGTACCATGCTTTGGATGCCCGTTCAAGAATCGCAGGTGGCCAGCATTGATGCTGAATCCTTCACCACTGCGTCCCCTATAATAATTGATGCAGTTTCAGGCCGTTAAATCAGAGAATTTAATTTTGAAGTTCAAACTGATCGCCGTAATAATGTTGCAGAGCAAGGGGCGTACTTTCTCGCCCATTGGTTTTCTTACTCCCGTATTCCCACTAGAAGCTTTTTCCTCCTCTCTGTTCAGTACGCCACCCGACTGAAGGCACTGCGCTTCTCAGTAATTGTTGTGAAGTGTGCGTGCAGTGTAAAGACCGCTTTTGTCGAAGGGTGGAAGCTGCCATCCACTTTCCTGCGCCTATAGGTGGAGTGTTGAGTGGACGAACGTTCTAGAATATAGGGGATTAACATCCTCTTTCGGATGGGCAGACATTTTTACGACGGTGCTCTCGCGCGATGATGTCATGTCGTGTGTTCGCGATGTAGGCATCGTTGTCTTCATTTGAAAACGTCTTTTTTTTTCTTTGCTGACTCTTCCGCAAAAGAGGGCTTTAGCGAACCGTCGGCCTTGTCAACCTATGTCAGCCGTTTACGAATGGGCCGCTTAACCGACGTAAAGCAGGATTCCGATGGGATGTCTAGTTGCCAAACGAAACCTTTTCAAGGTTCGCTTACCTATCACCTCGGAGATAACGGCATGCACATGAATTCTCCAACGAGACTGAACATTTGAAGAAGCTCGCGATGCAATGTCCACTTGCCATCTCTGCAATGTCAGCTATTTTGCAGGCTACCCTAAGAAATGGAGCTGTTCGTCTTTGAATTCACGCTACGTACAGCATGAAAATTCGCAAATATAAAGGCCTTCTTTCGCATTTACCAATTGTTATATAATTTTGTAAGTGCAATGAATTCACTCTGTGGGCTGCATAATGTGAAAGCACTTCCAGATGTCTTTTAATCTCAGGTACAAATATATTTAGGTGCAGTCCTAATCTTGCTTTCTTTTCTTCTTCGGGCAACAAAGAAAATCAGAACAATAAGTTAATCGATGTCACTGCCGATGTTTGCAGCCTGCTGCCAGCTCTTATGATGCAGTCAAGATAGAATTGGGCCGCCTGTGGAAATCCAGCTCGTGCTCGCGCGAGCATTGCTTCTTGTGGTTTATGCTCGAAGACAATTCGACGGGGTCTCTGCTTGCACCAGAGGCTTACGTGCTGCCCGCGAAGCCTAACCGGGCACTCCTGAGGCCGGCAACAATAAAGGTAACGTTCTTAACAGGCTTTTACCGATATTTCACTAAGCACAGGTGCAAATAGGATTTGCCTAGTGATCACGTGTGATGAATGTTTATGGATGGATTGGGTGTTCGTTAATGATCCCATGTGGTTAAAATTTATCCGTAGTCCCTCACCATGGCATTCCTCATAATCAGATCGCGGTTCTGGCACGTAAAAACCCAGAATCAAAATTCCTTTCCTGATTACTTTTGCGTAAGTTCGTCCTACTTGACCTTTCATTTCTTTTTTCAGGTGTGGTCCGTAACGGGACCGACTTCTTCCGACTTGGAGCCAGATGCGTATAAGTATGACGTGGAGCTCCGCACGGACAACGTGGCACTTTTCGTGTGGCTCGACTCACGTGCTGTGAGAGGTCGCTTCTCTGACAACGGCTTTCTCCTCAAAGATCCCGTCAAGATGGTCCAGTTTCGCACCTCCGAGGGGGTGACGTCCGAGCAGCTTCACGAGGCCATAACCATTTATACGATGTCAGGGGTAAACGGTAACGACCTCAAACGAGATTCGCTCGCTTCCCAGTGATAAACTGTATCGTGGAAGTATTAATAAGTGAATGGTGTACAAAACATTTTCGCGAAGGAAAACTGCGTATGTGCTTTCATGATGCAGGACATTTAAGTATGCTCCTTTTGAGGGGCTTGTGCGATTTTTATGAATTCAGTCGTCATAGTTCTGCGTTACGTAGGCCGAGAAAAACAAAAACAAAAAGCAGTTGCACGAACTTTAGCATCTCCTTCGTTTGTACTGCTTGCTTATATGTGTGGGCTTACCGACGTTTCTCTCCAATTTCCGAAAGAAACTAAGCGCAACAACAGATCGAACTTAACATACTGGTTTCTTTTAGCTAATTAATGCGAAGTGAGCGGTTCTAGAAGCACCATGTAGGGCTTGCCAAGACGTGAATTTCTAATAGTTTTAAGAACCACAGAAAACGGCTGAAAAGCAATGTGTCCGTCATACTGCGTATTTGAAACAAATACTGTAAACGAGCTGTGTTTGTCCCTTCGATGACGTCTGCGCAGGGGATGTTGTAGGTATTGCCCATTTTGCTTGTTAAATGAATTTCTCGTGATTTTGCCGTATTTCATTTTTTTCTGACCGTTTCGCAACTCTTCATCATTTGGCATGAATCGCTTGCTATTCCATTTCGCCGCGGATATAGCCAGCTTTCCACAAAGCAAACCAATATGGCTATACTATACCGACATAATCAGGTGTACTCTCTCCGAAGGAAACACAACGATATCAGTTCACGAAAGTCTACGTGTATAGAATTGTAAGAGACGCATAACGTATAGAATTCGCTGAAGGCTTTTGCTAGAAATTTTTGATACATTTGTCTAAAGCCGCTAAAAATTACTCACTGCAAACGTACATTTACAAAAAAAATTTTTTTTCTTGGCCTAGTACTTGTTCGTATGTACAATGCTGGCAGAGTTGGTATGTTGGTTGAGAATATGTAGTCAATATTACCAGATGAATTGAAGATTGCCTCCACGTGCTGAACACCGTATTTTTCTTTTTTTTTTTTTGCCGGAGTGCTTTACTTCAGCGTTGCTCTATAAGAAGCAGGTGCGAGTACTTGCGATGCGCGGCATATAAGAGCACGGTGTTGTCAAGGGCTGTGAAAAACAAAGAGAGCGGGGGACAACTGACAATGTGCCATCTTGCATTCGGTAGGTCGTGGCTCTACAGCGCGGGAAAATTGGTAAATGTGCAATAAACGCTGAGATTCGTCAAAGCGAAAGCGCACTTCCACATGAGGGCTCGGACCGTTTGCGAGAGCTGCTTTCTGAGATGCGTGCATTTTTAGGCATCTGCAGGAAAGTGAACGGAATAGCAAGCCTATCCCGTGAAGCTGGACAAAACTAAATGACAAAACAGGAAACAGAAGTGTGTCCTTCAGATAGAAGTAGGGGGCAGCTGTACGACGTCTTCTAGCTAAGAAAGAAACGTGGTCGGTGCTCGCGTGCACCTGTCACGTGGTTTTCCCTCATCTTTCAAGTATCTGTTAGATACTCAATCCTCGCCTTCTTGCCCAACGGGTTCGCCCCTTCCGTGAGCACAATCGTAGCGCCTTGTAGAAGACGTGAGCGCTACCGTGTAGCTTCTTTAATATTGTTATCCGTCGACGTGGCACTGCAGAGCGGTGGGATCGAATATTTGTGAGAGTGCGTGACGTGAGAGACAGTCATCTCAGACACGACTAAAACAGTTTCAGGAACCCTCTAACATTACACATAAAGTAAACGAAGATTTTGTATACTACCCAACAATAAGAATCCGGCCGCCGCGTCAGATAATCAAACGCGTGACATAGTAGCCGTCGGTACAACGCCGTAGCCTCTAAGCCACCGAGGTAGAGTGTACTATAGAGTACTTCTTCTAGTACACTCTAACCGAGGTGAACACTTCCATTTTTGGAGTGGCCTGAATCCTCCTCCATATGTTTTGAATATTGACGCAGCTGTTGCGATAAAACAAATAGTTGGCCGGCCCGGGTGCGTGTACGCACGCTTTGCTTTAACTAGTAGAGTGGGTCAAGTAATTGAATAGTTTTATGACGCGTGAGTGCAAAAAATAATGTATAGGTTTTATGGCATAATCATCCTTAGGGAGAGACGCTCGGTGCAAGCAAATGAGTGCGAAGCCTTCTGACTTGCTATGGTACCAGTGACATCGTTCGGTTTGTTTTCAAGCCGCCGAGCCCTAGATTCAGTTCAAACGCATTGCAATGTCTGCGTGCTGTGCCGATAACTGATTGCAGTTGAGTAATTTCTGACTTACTTTTACTAAACAGTTAGCACGACTGGTGTTTCGCGCAATATTGGTGAAGTATGGGCTAAAGTACAGAGTCGCTTCGCTACGGCAAGGCGAACCGAACTATGTGTGTTCTGCTAACCTCTGGCCATTGCCTGAAGCAAGTCCAGGACCTTTTTTGAGTTCTGGTCATTTGAATTGTAAGTGAAGATTAGTGAACGAACATTTGGCGTGTTTTAGGAAAATAAATCTTCAAGAAAATGAAGAAATTTAGAGAACGTCCTTGAAGTACTGTCCCCAAACAGCAAGCAGCCTTAACTCGAAATACTTCTTTTTTGGCAAGGATACCCTGTCAAGTTGCTATTAAAATTAAATTTCGAGGGAAGCCTCGCTTGTAAGGAGAGATATGGGATAGATGAGGACGTTCGGGACTGGCAGTATGCTCGCCATATTGCCACGGTACTTCTTTCAAACTTTGGCTGGGTAATAGCATATCACACGTGGGACAGTCCTCAGAATTTTAGCCATAGAAGGTCTCTTTGAGGAGAACACTTCTTAAGTTGAAAAAAGAAAGCCAAAGCAAAATGACAATGTAGTGAATTGGTCCAAGGCAGATATGATGGAATCATAGAATCGGCGTCCTTCTTCAACAAAAATCTCGTAAGCCCAGGCAGCCACTGAAATCTATGATGGCGCAAATATTTTAGTATCAGCATACAAGGCAGGTTGCTATAGAACAAAGGTGAGAAAATTCCCTGCCCGATGTCACATGATCGCCTAGGATATGCTAAACTCTTATGAAGTTTTCCGTCGAACTTCTCTCTGCGTACACCTCTCCTCTTTATTCTCCCCTCAACAAACATCAACCATCGCCATGTTCTCACGACATTACTGTGCTTCACACAGTATTCGACATTCGACATTCGACATTCACACTGTGCTTTCGCATGAACTGCTGTTCGCATTCGGCTAAGCTTGTTTAACGGTGCAGTGCCTTGCAAAACAATGCATGACGTTGACAGTGTTGATCTGTTCAATTCATAAGCATAAGCATTGCATGAGATTGGAGTACATGTTGTAGAACATTACGATAAAGAACGTTGTGCGTATCACATTTAATTTGATAGCATATTATTAACCACTTCTCGAAAGCTGCGCTTCAACTGATTTCAACATGTACATTTGATCTGCACAATTTGTAATAGCAATAATAAGAAACGTTATCATCATAATTTTCAATTATAAT
This sequence comes from Dermacentor variabilis, assembly GCF_050947875.1. Taxonomy (NCBI): domain Eukaryota; kingdom Metazoa; phylum Arthropoda; class Arachnida; order Ixodida; family Ixodidae; genus Dermacentor; species Dermacentor variabilis. The sequence continues at coordinate 83,771,357 of NC_134572.1, forward strand.
CATCTCCATAAAGCCACAATATAACGCTTAGTTTATAACTGCGGTTCTAGATCAGCGCTGTACGCATGCTTGGTTTGCTTTACATTGCCTTTCCTTTAGTGATGCCCCGTACAACTGTGAAATATTGGCCAATTGCCAGGTGGTATTAGCAGACGCGTTTAGTTCTTATGAGAAACAACGGCAACCCTCCTGGTTACCTTAGAGTCTTAGATGGTAGAGCGACCGCCCCGGAAAGGCGTCGGTCCCGGATTCGATCACAGCTTTAAATACAATAAACGTCAAATAGTTCTTTCTTCCCCAGCTTTGCGGCCATTCAAGGAGAATATCTTTACAGGCCAATTATTAAAAATGACTGGAATGTAATATTCGCGAATAGACTTCCCGTTTCTGGAGCGCACCGGAGGAACAATAGAACGCTCATGTGTACACTACTCTGGGTCAGGCCTATAAGAAAGTCAAAACTGTCTTGTCCGGATGTAGACAATGTAAATTAGCCTTATTTCACCATTTACCAAACAAACTTGACGCAACCAATATATTTCACTTTATTGCAAAATCAGAAGATATTAGGTATTATATTCGATTCGAACGTTTCGCTATTCGACCACGCCTAAAGATTACTAGAAAATAACGTTTCCGTCACACCGAGTATGAACAAATACAGGTAAAAAACATTGTATTGGCAGCTTCCATGAAGTCTTCGCAAAGATATTGAAGGCAATATTTATTTTTGTTGGATATATTTTCCTAAATATGTGATATTTCAACTCTGCTTCACCCTTTCCAGCTCTCCATCTTCGCCATGAGTCGATTGCTATTTCACTTCGTCCCAGATATACTCAGCTTTTAAGGGCACTAATACAATCCGTATATTCTTCATGTGCTCCTTCCAAAAGAATCCATCATAGTGTTATCGAGGCAAATAACATAAAAAGCACATATGTGCAAGATGCTTATGACGTATACAGAGCTACCTGAATGTAATTGGCGACAAATTATGCTTATGTTTAATTTAAAAAAGTACCGATGCCTAAAATTATTCACCACATGATTCCGTTGCATTTTGCCCTACACTCTTTCACATCTCGTGGGGGTGCGAGGGCAAACCTCAACACTTAAAGACTCCTAGCACGTCATTTGAGCGGTGGGAGGTACAGCTGACCGGCGATACCCTGGCGGGACAATAAGCTCTCGTCGATCCAGCAAGTACGTCGAGCAGCCATGGCCAGTGGAGTCCTGGAATGAGGACTCCACCCACTCGACCTCAAGAGCGACCACCTCGATGGTCCGAATAAATGTTTTTTCTCTCTCGTAAAAATTTCAGTTGAGAAAGTTCACACACAATCTTGTCTATAGTCACGATTGCTTGATGAATTCCACAGCAAACTCGAAATCATTATTTTGGGCAATAAACAATTTACCTTCATAAGTTACTCTAGGTTAGCAGCTTGGACTAGGTTAGCAAAATCGGTGCGAATGTTTGTGGGGCATGGCATATGTGAACGCGGTGTTGACATGTGCTGTAAAAAAAAAAGTCGGAGGAAACGACTGACCGTGTCATCTTGTGGTAGGAAGCATCCGGCTTTGCAGCGAGGAAAAAAAAAGGTAAATATGCAATCAACGTAGCCAATTCGTCAAAGCAATGGCCACATGCACCTGAAAGCGCAGACCGTGTGCTATACCTTCTACCTGTGTTCGTGAAGTTTTTTCGTGCGTGGAAATACTAGTTGAATAAAGAGCTTACTTTAAAAAGCTGGACAGAAAAGACGGTTATTCAGAAACGTGTTAAGGGGCAATGATGTAACTTTCCGTCAGAAGAAATGTACGTAAATAATAATAATAATAATAATAATAATAATAATAATAATAATAATAATAATAATAATAATAATAATAATAATAATAATAATAATAATAATAATAATAATAATAATGTCTATTGAACCATACAGGCTGTATTTTCTAGCTGCATCAAACTTTTTAAAGATTGCCTATGCCAGATAGCACATTTCTAACTCTCGATCTAAATTACTCCATCAGATGGCCCTTAATTCTACAAGAAATAAAAAAACGTTCAATCGAATAGTCAACGTAACTACGCTAATTACCATTTTAATTAATTACGTTACGTCACATATTTCAGCCTACGAATTGTATCCTCCAGTTCGCAGGGCGTTCCCGAATTCTCTGGACAACACCAGTTACGAGATAATTTTCAAACTGTTCGACGAAATGCATTGGCGTTGCAGTTACTTTTTAGAAACTGCTGTTTTGCGCATTGAAGCACAAAAGCAGAAGCGGGACTCGGTAGGTACCGCTCTTCATTAAAACTCTTGGATCACAACTTGGGTCACTGGGTTAGTGGCTTTATGTGGCCCCTTGGTTAAAAAGAAGGAAAAATAAAGTAGGGGCAAACCCGCACCACCGTCAAGGTACAACGGGTATAAAAGCTAATATAAAAGAAATGAAAAGGGACGGGCCGGTGAAAAAAATGGGTGAACAAACGAGGCGGGGGGAACCAAGATGGAATGGCATATACACTCCTGACCCATCTGTAAAGGCTGGTATCTTTTCCCTCGCGCCGCCAGTAGGAATGCCATTGTTGTAATGAGGCGGTAAATGGTGACTTCTTGACCGACTGCAATGAGGTGGGGCAAGAACGAACAAGACCACTGTGTATCGCCGACGATGCGGCCGCGTCGGCGAGTTCATTACCCACCACGCCCCGGTGGCCGGGGACGTGGAAGAGTCGGATGGTGCGATCCACAAGTTGGAGCTGGCGCAGCACTTGTTGAAATTTCCAGACGCGTTCATCCTTAGTGTGAAGGCTGGAAATCGCTGTCAGAAGAGACAGGCAGTCTGTATATAAGTGGATTATCCCAGCTCCACGCACGTTCATTATGAACTTGAGGGCTTTTTCAAAAGCAATGGATTCCGCACTGTATGCGCTAGTGGCATTCTCGATCCTATACTTGCGCACCGCGAGAAGGCGGCCGCGCGGGTCAAAATGCCACGTACGCCGCTCCCACCGCGACTGTCGTGAAGGCCCCGTCCATGTACACGTGGTATGCCGGCAAGGTGGAAAGTATGGCTGCCTGGGAGGGTGTCAAACGAGTGAACAAAAAACGACAAGCCGCGCGCGGGTGATGCGACCACTCGTCGAATGGACGCGCTATGGAGGTCGAGTGGAAAGTGACCTGGCCGTAATGCGTGATTTGGCGGAGAGTTAGGATGGACAACTCTGCCCCCAACCTGTCCAACTCCACATTCAAAGGTGGACAGTTGGCCAGGATATGCAGTGCCGTGGTGCGCGTGGTATGATATGCACTGGTCAGAGCCACGAGAATGGAGCGCTGGACAGACAATACTCGGGTGGTTAAGAATGATGATGGAAAAGCCGGCCACCACACCGGAGACGCGTATGCAATCGCAGGAAGCAGGACCTGTCTATATAGACCCCGTATAAGCACGGGATGCAGCGAGAAGTGCATGCGTAAAAATTTAGGAGATCTCGCAACCAATACCTCGGCTTTGGTCTTAATGAAGTCAACGTGGGCATGGAAATTAAGTTTGTCATCAAAGACCATGCCAAGAATTTTAATGTGGTCTTTGGTTTTTAGATAGGCGCCATCCAATCTAATGGATGGACGCCGCTTAGAGGTGCCAATGTGCCCATTGTTGAAAAAGACGAAATAGGACTTTTCGTGACAAATTTTAACCTTGTTTTGCCGAGCCTAATTGCAAACCTAGGTGAGTACAGATTCTGCAAGAGCCTGCGATTGCAAGCGCGACGGACCGGAAACGAGTATGACGGTGCCGTCTGCATACGCCTGGATGTGCACCCCCTGTGGAAGTGGAAGGTCTAATAACGAGTAGGTCACCAAATTCCACAGTAAGGGGCTAATCGGTGAGCCCCGAGGACTTCCAATAGACGGACGCGCCGATGCGTCTCCCGCGTTTGCTCGAAAGACTACTTGGCGGTCCGTCAGGAAGTATTTCAGTAGGTGGTAAACATTGGCGGGGCAGCGGTGTTGGCGCAGAAAAGACAACACCGAATCGTGCCACACGCTGTCAAACGCGCCTGTGAAGTCTATAGAGATCAACACCGTCGGTATCTTGTAAGCTTTCAGCGCACTGAGACGACGTTTGAGGGCATACAGAGCCAGAGGGGTGCTCCGCGCATGCGTAAAACCGAATCGTCGAGCGCGAAGAAGGTGGTGAAGGAGGTTATTCTTAAATTGAGGACGACGCAACGAGCTATGGAAAGAAGAATGATGGGTGTAACGTTAAGGGATGAGAAAAGAGCAGATTGGGTGAGGGAACAAACGCGAGTGAATGACATCTTAGTTGAATTCAAGAAAAAGAAATGGGCATGGGCAGGACATGTAATGAGGAGGGAAGATAACCGGTGGTCATTAAGGGTTACGGACTGGATTCCAAGGGAAGGGAAGCGTAGCAGGGGGCGGTAGAAAGTTAGGTGGGCGGATGAGATTAAGAAGTTTGCGGGGACGACATGGCCACAATTAGTACATGGCCGGGGTAGTTGGAGAAGTATGGGAGAGGCATTTGCCCTGCAGTGGGCGTAACCAGGCTGCTGCTGATGATGATGACCACAAGTGCGCTGGTTAGGAGACGCTTTTCAGTGAACGTCTTCGACGCAACTCGACGCACCAGCTCAACCTGTTCAACCTGAAGTTCAGTGTTTGACGGAAGCCCGTCTGGTCGGGATGAAACATGGTTAAAAGGTTAACAAAAACCCGGGGCACTTCGCCGACCAAATAAAGATTTAAAAGAAAAGAAGACGTGTTCAACCTAGTGAGAAGGGCAGCTAAGACCGCTGGACTCCTGGCCTGAGGGGACCAGCTAAAGCAGAGCGGAGGAGCTACCTGCGCTCGCGTGCTCTTTTGTATAAAGTTTGTTCCCTCTCTCTCTCTCTCTCTCTTTCGCGCCAACAGTTTAACGAGCTGCACTGGGTATGCGCAGCTCTTCAATGAACCTCTCGCCAACTTGGCTGACTGTGACGCGCCACTGAGTGTGCGACAAGTGAGGGAACAATTCTCAGCATTCGCACGTACCGGCGCGTCGCGCTTCTCGCCTTGGAGGTCACGCGCGGACTTCTCGGCGGAGCCACTAGATGGCGCGTCGTGTTTAGAAGGTCGTGCGGGAAAGGTGCGCGGCTGCCGCATAGCGCGTTTCTCAGCGCTCACAAGCACCGCTCCACCATGTATTTCGAAGACCATACGCAGGCTTCGAGGCGGTGCCGCTAGATGGCGCCGAGTGTTTAAAAGGAAGCGCGAAAGAGTCTCATTTCAGTACACGCATGATGCATAACTCGTTCCGACAGTGGCAATACGGTCTGGCGAGAGACTTTCCGACCTGCGTATGGTACCAGGAACACTGATTCCTTAATTTTGAAGCTATTGAGCGTTAGCGGCAGTTTTAATGCATGGTGATGCCCCCGTACTGTATCGATAATTGATTGCACTTGAGTGACTTTTTCTTTTTACTGAATGGTCAGGACGACTGTTGTTCCGCAGAGGATTAATGTGGCATAAGCCAAACGTTCAGAAACATTTGTTTTGGTGCAAGGGAACTGTAGTCACTATGACAACCACAGACCAATGCCTACAGCAAGTCGAGGTCCTTTCTTTTTATCTTTGCGTTCTGATCATTTGTAGCAACATAATAAAATAAATACAAATGCAGTAACAAACAGTTTTGGAAGCTACTCGAAATGCCGTTTTTGTCGGAATAACCCATCACATTTCTGTCATAATTTGAATTGGAACTCACGTCTACTCTCCTCAGCAGCAGAGCAAAAGTTTATATGGATACGTTTTTATGCGCACGACGAAGGAAAGTCGAGTCAGCTCGTCGGGCTGAAAGCCGGTTGTCGGGTTAATGTAAACGCTAGCGTCGAGGCGAGTTCAGTGGCAACCCGGCTGCAAGGAGTGGGTTGACTCGTCGAACCCTCTTCGGGCTGGGTCAGCTCGACTTTCTCAACAACAACAACAACAACAACAACAACAACAACAACAACAACAACAACAACAACAACAACAACAACAACAACAACAACAACAACAACAACAACAACAACAACAACAACAACAACAACAACAACAACAACAACAACAACAACAACAACAACAACAACAACAACAACAACAACATTATTTATGGTCACAAAACCGAATGCCAGTCAAGTCCGCGGAACAGCGATCGCAAAATTCTTTGAGATAAACACGAGAAAGCGCGGTAAGGTAAGACGGAATGATCAAGCGTTTCAGCGTTGCCACAAAAAGGACGCAGGGTCAGGATGCCCACGGCAGCCCCACAAAAATAAAAATTTAAGGCTGGCAAGAGACAACGCATTGTCGTGGTGATACGAAAACTCACCCTATCTAATTGTGTAAATTGTCGTTCTTTGTTGAGTAAAGATATTTTCTTTTTTTTTTTGCAAACGTTCGTCATTATTTTTGCTGCTCTCTTTCGCTAACTTCTTTTTCTTCGTCTTTTGGTTATGCCCCATGCCACGCTATTTATATTTACAAACGCAAGCACTCTACATCTCAATCTCCCACTAACGTCATGCGACAATCTGCAATTGAACTTGTATACGTTTAGACCCACATAAGCTCTTTACATAAGCACACGCGATATCGTTCTGCTCCTTCATACTAGCCCAGTGGAAATAAATATGTCCACAAAAATTTTCATCAAGTGCAACGCCTCTGCTTTCCGTTTCTTTGGTTCTGAAATCAAATATATATCTTCTTTCTAAAAAAGAACATTATTATCATAGTGTACTTCCTTGTTCTGTACCTTACTGCGTGCCACTTCATGTGGACGAAGAAGAAGCAGGAGAATTCTATCAAAGATTGAATGCCAATCGTCATCGTCAGTAGAAGGCGTGTGGAACGCAGGCAAACGGGTGTAAGGTCAGGAACATAGGCGAAGAGCCATCGTCGCCGTTCAACGAACCCTGGGATCCGTCGTCAAGGTTCTGCCCCAGCCGGGACCACGGTATCCTTCCAAAGATGTTATTCACGCTCAGCAGCAATATTAGCGGGCTAAGGGCACCGTACCTCCTAGGAGCCGGTATCACGGCATTTTTAGCGTTTATTATCTACTTCATGAATGTGTCCGAGAGTATCGAACTGTCCCTTGGAGGCCGCTGGACGGTCACCAATGCCAACAAATGTGAGTACCCGAATTTTATGAAGTCGCGTCCCCGATAACCAGTTTTTTAATCAAGATAGAACACTGAGACGCGGGTTATTCGACATGTTCGATTGACTTTGGGCAGATGTAAGTCCCCTTTGTGCCCCTTTATAATGCATGCTATAAGCGGGAACGGGAATTGCAGTGGCTCTGACACAACATAACCATTCGCTACTGGTCGTCGGCAATCTACATTTTGTTTGCGCATGATACATTTTAGTGTTTTGTAAACGACAAACCTATCAATGTGTCCTTTCAAGGACGTTTAGCTGTTAGAGAATAAATTAGGCATAATGAAGGACGCCTGCTCACTTGCGGTATAGTTTTTACTAACTGCGTGCGAGCTTACTTTGAAACAGTATTGCACAAGCGTGCATTTCGTTCGCAGGACCGATGTATTGACGAGTAACCTAGCTGGAATTTAAATGAGCAGAACTAAGCCAACTGCAGTACAGTAGAACGTTGTGTGCTGGAAGTTCCATCTATTAGCCGTCAGAAATTGAATGAAAATTCCACTAGTGCTTCCGATTGCCGTTAGCAGTTATAGAAGGGAGAGAAAAGGCTCAACTGCGTATTTGCTCGCTGATTTCCCACCGCAAGAATGCAAAACGCGAAACGCAAGGGGTGCAAGAGTTGCACATATTGATATTGTTGCAGTTGTGCATGCCTGGATGCAGAATGCAATGATCTAACGCTTTTTTTTTTACTTATTTGCTCAAAGAACAAGACAGCTCCATCCGGCGCTTTTGAGATAGGGCGAAAAGTTTTTTTTTGTAGGTCACATGATCACCGAAGCTGCTGGAAGCTGTCAGAGGAGGCCGGTAGATTAATAATTCAGAACGCCACCAGCATTTCTTTGTAGTACGAAGGTTGATTATTATCGGATAAAAAGCAGGTTGATAGTTATAACTTAATATAACTTCAATTTTGAGCCCAAAACGTGGAGCTGACAGTCTGACGTAACAGATTCCGCTGTATTTTTGCGTATATTTGCACATTTTCCCGGAAGTCCACAGAACTTGCCAGGGTGATCCTATGCATCGTTTAGGCTTCAAGTTAGTCAATATTTATAGATGAACTACTAACCAGCAACGGGCATGTACTGCCAAAATCGGTGGCGTTACAAAGAGTAGGTGTAGGAATTCCATTCACATTTGTGTTTACTAAAAACAATGGTTATGAGGTAGAAAATAGGCACATCCTGTTTATTGCCCATCGTGTCACGCTTTCGTTAAAACATGACTTGACGGAAGGCGAAACACTCATATCCAAGCGCGTTTCACCGTATAACTGGATCCAGCCAGCGGACACGCAGCTTCAGACTGAGTGTTCTAGCGGTTACGCCACTTTGCAAAACCGGCACAGTAGTGGTTCCAGAAGAGTTAGGCTTAACTTCATATCACTTTATTGTCGTGCTAAGCATTCTCCGACTAGGAACGTCCACGAGAAATCCCATCCTCGCCCCATACCTGCATTCCTCGCAGCGATCTCTGTACCCGGTGACATTCCTGGTGGAATCTACACAATTCTTCAAAGTAATAACATCATCCAGGAGCCGTACCATGAATTCAATGACGTGGAGTATAGTTGGGTGGCCATGGACAACTGGACGTTCTACAGGACCTTTGACGGTTAGTACCAGCGGCTTGTTCGGTATCGCGCCTGCACTCGAGCTTGTGGCAACGAAAATCGTGACCGGGGATCGCATGATAAACACCTTCACAACTGCTCACACAGATGGCAGTCATTGCTGTTGGAATGTTCATTTGCTAGTTTGTAAGCACAACTATAGACGGGCTAGAACACATATTATCCCAAAACGAAAGGCAAATTAGCAATTTAATTGTTGCAGCTACCTGTATCACACAGGAATGCCTGCGCTTATTTGATATCTCCTCCTTCTTTAATGTTTTAGTGCGTATGAGTTGACGGAAATTGCGTGAAAAAAAAAATAAGTCGCTGCATAATGCAGACTTTCCCGAGTGCACCTTCTAAGCATTGTATCTTGTTATTTGAACATTTTTCACATTCCACGATTATAGAACGTTTAAGCTTTTTTTCTTGATGTAAATTGATGAATTATTGATTGGGATAGCTTATAGCTTCCTTTTTTTGACACTCGACGCAGTACCGTCGGGAGTGCTCAAGCGCAAGCGGATCAACCTAGTGGCACATGGTCTAGACACTGCCTGCGACGTCAGAGTCAACGGCGCCCTTCTCATCTCGTCCACCAACATGTTCGTGCGTCATGTGGCAGACGCCAAGCAAGTACTCCAGGTACGTGTAGCGTTTGCACAAACGGCGAACCTGTCTCATATCTTAGCCTTGCTCTGTTGCAGCCTCTATGAAAAAAAAAATATTAGATCTGAAGTAACTGTGGTTGACGTAACAAGAATTGTAGAAAATAATACATACTCCCCACTCTAATCAAAACGAAGAATTACGCGAATACGACGGGAAACACTTTACTGTCGATTAATCGGTGCGGGGTTGATTGTTGTGGTGGTCGCTTCGGACAGTAATTCAGCTGACCGGAGCAGGTCAAATGGGCACATTTGTGTTTCTTTTTCAACCAACGTGCATCATTAAACACATCATCATTAAACAGCTATTCACTTGCCGCGGTTGCCCAGTGGTTAAGGCTATGTGGGGCTGAGCTCGAGGATGCAAGAATGCTCATTTACTTATATTTGAGTGTATGGTAAAGAAACCCAGAGGGTCAAAATTATTTCGGAGTATACCGTTACAATGTGCCGCACAATCAGATCGTGCTTATGGCACGTAAAATCCCAGAACGTAATAAAACGCCATTAGTCTACACTCCTACTAGCTTAAAAAACAAGCTCTTCCGCTTCTGCGCATCTTTTTGTACCGGGTGCACTTACAACGTCTGTGGTACTTTGGTCACCGTATGCCGTTAGTGAAGGGCGCTATCCCGCTCGTGAAAAGACAGTTTCGTAGTCGTCGTATGGTCGTCGTATGACTGCAGTCTAGCAAGACTAAGTGCCAGTTAATTATGATAGCGAACGGCACCCATTCAACGCCTTCTAAAGAGTGGGCTGCGCTGCACCATCGAAAAAGTCCGCGTGCACCTAACGCCGACGTGGTGTGAACCAATCAGCATGGTATCTATGTGACTACGACTGATGTGTGACGGCAGTTGGTAGCCGATTACTTGTCACAACGTACATGTCACAGAATGCAGTACATACAGCTCACTAGGGTGGTAGTTTGGGCACGTTGGCCCGCCGTAAGAGTATCTAATGAAGCACGGCCTGGACACAGACAGGAAAGAAAAAGAAAACTATGAAATATCCAGGCATAAATGTGGAGTCTGGCGCAAGACATGGATAATTTGACATTTGAGGGAGAGGCTCTCGTCCTGCAGAGTGAGTGAGTGAGTAAAAACTTTATTTAAAAACAAGGTATTGACGGATGACCTTGTTGTTAGGCAGCCACGAGCACCTGGGCCCCCGGGCGGCTTCTTCAGCTCTCTCGATGACCTTGGCCTGCAGGTCAGCGTCGGAGCTGAGCAACACGGCCTCCCACTGCTCAGTATTACTTATATCGTGATTTGTGTGATTTTCGGCTTGACACGACCACATAATATGGAATAGATCCGCTTTTTGCTTACAATCATACATGTATTAGGGTATTGGTCCGGGTAGTATAGGCCACGGGGTTGGGGTAGGTGTTCGTCTGAAGACGTCTCCAAGCTACTTCTTGTCTCTTATTAAGCAATTTGTGTGCTGGCGGGCACACTGCCCTGGCTAACCTGTAGTGCTGAGTTATTTCCTGGTAACTGACCATGCGATCCCTCTCTGATCCTAGCGTGAGCCGTCCGGGTGCTCGGTTGGCGAGTCCTCGAGCGGCGGTGTGGGCGGCATCATTGCCGGGTAGGGAGGAGTGTGCTGGTGCCCAAATGATCTGGATTGGTCGTGGGTGTTGGTTGGTGTCTACTCTGTGTTTTACGGTAGCCGAGACCCGACCTTTCGCAAAATTGCATACTGCTGCTCTGGAATCGCTAATAATGTAATGACAATGTGTTGAGGCTATTGCCAGAGCGATAGCCGCCTCTTCCGCTGTTTCGGAGCTTCTGGTGCGAATGGAACCACCAGCGCGTATTTGATCTGAGGAGTCCACCACTGCAAGGGACATACAGTTGCGTTCTATGCAGAGGAAATAAACAGGATGGTGGTGATGATGGTACTGATGATTGTGATGACAATGACGACGATGATGTTATAAAGTATAAGGGAAGGCCACCCACATGCGATAAGTGCGGAGGGTACCCGAACATTAAGCATACGCTGTGGTATTGCCCTTAAAACTAAATAAATAAATAAATAAATAAATAAATAAATAATTAAATAAATAAATAAATAAGGCGCTATAAATAAAGAAGAAAGAAAAAGAAATTAACCAGGGACTCTTGAGGAAGTTTCTTGCCAACTCATTGGCAAGAGATGTGACTATGATGTTCAAGCTCGTCATAAACATCAGTCTCACTGAGGCGGCATATGACAGACAAGGATCCGACGAAAAAAAACCAGTATAACCTGTAACAACATCTGTACAGGGCGTCAAAATTAATAAGGTTCTTCTATTTCATTCGACTATCGCCCCGTTATGTCCACGGGTCTAGCATAACAGCTTTTCAATGAAAGCAGGCTGGAAATACAGTATACCGCGCTCTCAACAGTTGAGTGAGGAAGCAAACACTAAAACACTGAACTGATCAAAGTAGTAAACTGACCGAAGTAACGGAATAACTTGGTCAACTTCCCAACATCTTGAATTAACCCGCCGTGGTTGCTCAGTGGCTATGGTGTTGGGCTGCTGAGCACGAGGTCGCGGGATCGAATCCCGGCCATGGCGGCCGCATTTCGATGGGGGCGAAATGCGAAAACACCCGTGTACAGTACTTAGATTTAGGTGCACGATAAAGAACCCCAGGTGGTCGAAATATCCGGAGTCCTCCACTACGGCGTGCCTCATAATCAGAAAGCGGTTTTGGCACGTAAAACCCAAATAATTTTTAACATGTTCAATTAAACCCGTGCACTAGCTTTAACTGTAGTGAGCTGATAAAAAAAGAACTTCCTAACCTACTCAAGCAGATCTGGGGCCATCTTATTTAAAACTATTTCACTCTTTAGAATAGTGTCCAGCCGGGCTTGTTGGTATGAGCACACCGCAAATAATGGGGCACAGAAAATGGGGTACACGACAGAGGCGCTTGCTAAAATATGTGTTACAGTCTGTATTTATTCCAATCTCCTGAATTCAAATTTACGTAATAGCCGACGCGTTGTTTGAAGAGCCCAATCAATCGCTCTCCTCGTTTATAGGCGGTCGCTTCCTTTTGCTTTCAAAGCGAATATCATTGCCTACCTTGACAAGCTTTTCTTATCTAACTGACTGACAAGAGGTAAGGAGCACGCAGAAGTGGAGCGCGAGTTTCGTGGGGCCCAGCCAGTGTAGTGAAAGTGGATAACTGAATGAGGAGGGCGGGGCCAGCATCTGCTTATGGTACACTTCCTTTGCTTACCTTGAGGTGGCTGGTAGAAAATCGAGGTTGCGTGCAACGGAAGGTTAAAATTCTACTAAAAGGTATCCTCAGCGAAGAGTAGTTGGCAGAGCGATGTCGTATATGTTGCGAGAGCACTCGGCAACGTTATACTGCCGCGCAGTTTTTTTTTATCATACGCAAATAAATTAATTCTACCCGGTAACTCCAAGTAGCCAGTGCCAGAGCGACTGCCAGGTAGCCGTTTTCTATTCCATTCAGAACGGGCCAGTCTCCAGCTATTAAAAATATTGTTTTGTTTCGCATATTAATCAATCATTAATGCGTGCACGTCACTTTGACATGGTAAGTGTTCGTGGTGTTGCGTCGAAAGACAGACAGGCGAAGTGGGCGCATCCCGCAATCTTTTTGACCAATAGCGGAAGGTAATAGCGAAAACTGAGATGTAGAATCGGAAATACTTATTTTTCTTTCGTTCAGATTAATCCTGCATAATCAGCGTGCACACGTCATATGAGATTGGGAGTTTTTTGCTGTTTTCGTGTCGTCGCGTGACAGACAGACGAAGTGGGGAATGGGGCGGGGGGCTCCAAAGAACATTGACCAATCGTGGAGGGCTAATCGCATAAATGGAATACAAACAGTTTGGAATAACTTTACGTTAAAGCGCCCGTGTGCAAGGAACTGCAAGCGTACTTCGCACTTACTTCGTGGTCTTCGCCCCTCGCCTTTGTCCGCTGCGTGGGGCTCCGTAGACTTCAGTATTCATAACTTCTGCGAGGGTGCCAGTCGTCTTTGTCTCGTAAACCTCGTCACGTACGTGCAGGAGAAAGACAACAAGATATCGGTGCAGTGTGAGTCAGCGGTGAACTACGCGCGGCGCCAGCACCAGGCGCAGGCTAGCTTCTACCCTGTGTACCCGCTGTGCCCCCCTTCCCACCACCACGGTTACTGCCATGGCAACCACATCCGGCGCGTCCAGAGCGGATTCGGCTCGGAACTGGGACCAGCCTTTCCGTCGCAGGGCATCTGGTAAGTGCACGGGTGCAGTGATAGCCTTTTGTATCGGGGTATTAGTTACTGAACTAAGAGGTGGTTTGCAAAAAAACCGGGCTTTCTTCTACGATCTTGCTAAGAAGGCTCATCGAAAGCCTGTACGCTTTCCCGTGCCATGCGCACGACGTCTATTACCAGTTTACTTATTACTTCTGGAAGCGCTGGTGAAAACGTCGGTGTTAATAGATGGACACGAGCTTGCTAAGCTGCGCGTGAGTCACGTATTAAGCTGGCTGAAACAAGCACGCATTTACTCCCACCCTTCCACCTAATGTTGCCTGTATGTCAAATATATCCTGCATTATTTCTTTTTCTTTTTCATGTTCATTTTTAGCACGGTGTTTTCCCAGGCAGAGAAAGACACTACTTGGGTTGTGTACGACCGTCTACAAACGTTAGTCGGACTTTCCGTATACAGCATGCATGAGCATCTGTTGCGGCCCCTCCGGTAGGCACTGCAAGTTTCGTGATGGAAACAGAGATGTGAAACATCGTAGCTGACATTGTGTGTTCCATCAGATTGGTTATATAAGTCGTCAGTACTTGAAATATGATCTACGGATCAAGTACGTCGGATATTTATGCACGACCCATCGTACCTTCCAAAATAATCGCTGGTGCTGGAGGAGGAGGAAGAAAACTTTATTTAAGACCAACACTAAGGCCCAGTAACGTAGCGCGCTTGCTCCGCCAAGGCCGGTTGTTCGTCCGCCGAGTCCGAGTGAAACCAGGCACTTCAGGTAGGAAGGGAAGGGTAAGGAAAATAAGGAGAGGTTATGGCAGTGTTACATGAGTACAGAATGTGTTCTGCACCTGCCCTTATCTACGGACAGTTGCGGCAGTGAGCTGTGCTACACCAACCGAAGTTGTAGAGCATTAGTGACGTGAGAAGAGTGTTCGTTTTAACTTTGCGAAGGACATGTGCTTGTTCCGTGTTGAGGGAAGGATGAGGTTGGGGCAAAATAGTGCGGTTTTCCTTGATGTTCTGTAGTGTTCAGCTATTTGCTCTTTGTACGTGGCAGCGTCTTCCACTGTCGTTGGATTTGGCCAGTTGGTGCTGGCACACGTTCTAGAAGCTACGCCACTGTTCGCTTTACGAGCGCAATCTGATTACACGAGTCTATTTCGCTATAGAGTCGGTGACAACATCGTGGAAATTTCTAATACAGGTAAGCGCGTTTTGCGCGGAGCGACAACTACGTGACAGTGGTCACGAGGCGAACAAACATCATCGATAAAAAAAAAGCCATTTACGTGTGGAGCAATCTGGGCCCGTATTGATAAAAACATTCTTACGCTGAAACTGTCCATAAGAGCATATTGCAGCCATTGACGATATTCGACTACACTATAAGTGCTTTTTCTTTGATGCATTCTTCCTTTTTATTTTATTTATTTTTTATATATTTTTTATGTTGTCCTCCGAACTATTGTATAATTTCTTGAGCATTTCGCCTGCCTTTGTGTATAACTGTAGTATAACTGCTGTTACATGAATCCTGTGTAAAATACTGAGTTGTCTCGCTATAATAATTTTTTCGCACTTCCTGCATGGGCCCAAGTCTAGCCGAGAAGGCTAAGGGCCCAGATGGTTCTCATGTATTTCTTATTAGTCGTTTGAATAAACTGATTTTTGAATTGAATTGAATTGAATTGGACACAATATCAGTGAAGGTGGTCGGCCAATGACGAAGAGCACTTGTGAACAAAAAGTTACGTGAATTCAGCCCCAGATCTCGCATTCTTCTTGCTTGAAGCGCTGACGTCATACTGAAAGGGCGAGGTCCTAAATATTGCCGAGTTCCGAGGAGCGAATGTCACACCCTTACGGGCGTCACGGTAGATTTGACGCGGCAAGCAAGGCCGTTGTTACACAAAGTGTTCAATGACGCGTAGCTTTCCGTTATGAGATGATTTTGTCTAATCTACGTCAGATGTGCTCCGTCATGGCGAAAAAAAAGAGATCGTGGCGTCGACCATGAGTGCAGTGACCATTAGATCGAGGAGTGCCGTGTGCTTAGCTTTATGAAAAAAAATAGCATACGTTTCCACCTCAGTGACATGCGACAGCTTGAAACATTTGTAGCCGCCGTGGTACTAAAGTGTGCAAAAATTATCACCATGGGAGGCTGTTTTTGAGCCTTACGGATGGCTATACATAGACAGACTGTGTCATTCACCTCAATAAAGGCCCAAACGGCTATCGACCTTCACACCTTTAGCTGTGTGGGCTCAAGCCTGTGATTTTAGTGGGAAGAGAAGTCAGGGCTCAACAGGATGATGCCGATCATATTACTCCGTGCGAATTTCGCATTGCTTGGAGGCAGAGTGCAAAAATTTCTCCGTGTGCTGATATTTCTTGGCGCTCTTTTAAGAACCTCACGCATCGTCTAATTTATTTTGGAGCATGCTACTTGAATACTAGCGAGTTCGTCATGGCCGCAAGGTCAGGCTTCAGGCACAAATGCATGGCACTTCGTGAATGTACACGTTCTGTTATAGAACAGACAGGTTGCGATGAGCAGAGGATTCGTTGTTGTTCTTATTACTGTTTAGAATTGTGGTGCATCGTCCGCTTTCCCTTGCTGGTGTTCCAGATATTTGTGCATGTGTGTGTGTGTGTGTGTGTGTGTGTGTGTGTGTGTGTGTGTGTGTGTGTGTGTGTGTGTGTGTGTGTGTGTGTGTGTGCGTGTGTGTGTGTGTGTGCGTGTGTGTGCGTGTGTGTTTGTGTGTGTGTGTGTGCGCGTGCGTGCGTGCGTGCGTGCGTGCGTGCGTGCGTGCGTGCGTGCGTGCTCGTGTGTATATCTCGCTAGCCAGAGGCACCTGTGCCAGATAAGTATTGGACAGACTTGAAGCCCTGCAGAAAAAGAAGAGAAAAAAATCTGCGGGAATATATACCCGAAAGGAAGTCACTTTAGACATGCGAAACTGAGATCTTGAAGGATCACTCGAGTAATTATGCTTGATGATAAAGCATTCTTGACGGAAATGTAATTGACCAACATATCGAGACCTAACGGTGCCTGTGTGCTGGTCCGGATGACACTCTCTCGAGATAGTCACCCACAAGCTGTCTGTTGCTATTTTTTACCTAGTTGCTATCTTGTAGGTGAGTAAATAGTTCTTTGTTACTACATCCTCTCTCCCTGTCCTTTTATCCCATGTCTTTTTATGAATTCGCAACACTGGAGGGCTCATATTTCAGGCCTTTTCATGAACTTTTATCACAGGTGCACCCGAACAGCGAGGCTACCCTGATTTTGAAATGACAGCGAGAAGGCTGCTTATCTACGCATTGCAATGCGTTCAGTTCAGTCGCAATATCGTTAAGCACGTTGTCGGTTGGCGCCCTGTTCTACGTACGCTAGCGTTCTTCCTCAGCGGCTGTAATTAGAAATGAGGGCAAAAGACGGATAACCGGTCTATTGCTCTCGGCGGAGCAAGGCGCAAAGCGACGACCACATAGATTATTTTTCCAACGTAATTGTGTAGATACTTCGGCTCATTTACTGAACGCTGCACCTTAATACCCCCCCCCCCCCCCCTGCTAATCCTTCATTTCGATAGGGCAGGACTGCATTACACGTGGTTGTAATTGCAGGTGGGAACGACGTTCTATATACATTTTAAATTTGAATAAGGCATGTTTAAGAGTGTGAAACGATTCTCGCCTGTTCTGATCTGACTTTGGCATATTGTCGATGTTCGTGTGCTCTCCGCTTGAACCGCGTAAGGCACTCGGCACTGTAGAAAGTGAAATATGGCGTGAACTGTGTTGTACTAAGACAGTTCATTATAAGAGGCAAGACCAAAACATCTATGGTTGTCGTTGAATTAACAACTGGTGCAGAAGTATGATGTAGAATCACTAAATTGTCCTACACGCAACAAATACTATACCTCAGGGATCGTGCCTTGTTATGGTCCGACTCTAAAAAGGCATGTTTAGCTTTTCTGGGAGGCGCTGGCATCGACAAGCTAATTTAATCAGGCTTGTATATTTTGCGCATGCTGAGTGTCTGCGGTGTGTCCTGTGGGTATTATTTGGTGGTCAGCGCGTGTAGGTAGACATTACGATGCCGCGCGAAAAAGCCGCTTGAAATGTGCTCCATATTGCTGGAGCTTAACGCCCTGCTAAATGATTTCAAATGTTTTGAAATTGTTTATAAGGGACTCTAAAAGCAGCGAAGATAAATACTATAACTAGTACAGCGCAACATAGAAAGGAAGAAACTAGCCGAGCCGGCCAGGTACAGATACAGGCTCGGCTTGTTTCTTCCTTTCTATGTTGCGCTGTACCAGTTTTAGAATGCAATACCAACTCGCCCATTCCTCAACCCTAGTGAATATAAATACTCCTTGAACGCTACCCCTCGTCCTTATGTCACGTCTATCTGGGCGTTCTCCTTTGGTTTGCTTTTTCATTGCGTAGCGCGGTTCTAACACCACATTGTACAATTTTGAGATTGTATACGGAGACTTGAAAACAACAGTTTAGCTAAGCTGCTAATAGCTCGTTTTCTTATTCTATGCAGGAAACCGATCACCCTTGAATCGTACAATGAAGTCCTAATCCGGGACCTGACAGTCGTCCCCACGGTGGAAAGTAAGTGTACCAATATGGTGGCGGTGCACAAACAATGCAAATGACTACTGAGATAACAAAAAGCAAGCGTTATTCACAGAACGCAAGCAATAAGGGTCACTTTGTGCATTGCTCACAGTATTATTTCTTAGAGCTTCGTCGACCAGGCTTTTCATTAATTTATTTTCCATTGGTGCCACAGTAACAGCACGCGATATTCTCGTTCACTTTTCGGGAAGCAGTAGGTTGCAGATAATATCTACTTGATTCCACTTGCTATGACTGCTGTGTTTACTGCATATAAATTGGATTTTGATCTGACTGCGAATTGCATACCACGAGAAACACCTGGATGTGTTTCACATAGCATGTGGGTACTTAATAAATCAAATGCTATATTGCTACAATGCACAGTTTTCTTTCAATGCAATAAAAGCACTGATACACTTTGTTGGTTTGAATACGCGTCTGAGTAATGGACGCTTTCCGTAACGAAACCTTGCTGCCGCTATTGTAATACATACGAACCGTCTTAACGCCTGACTGTCACGGCATGTAGAGATCAGTATGCGCTGTACGTGAATATCCCAAACTATAGTTTTCGCACATCTTGAGTGTGAACGGTCTGACAGGCGGCAACAGAAATAATAAGATATGGATGAATTGCCATGTATTGAAATGCCGAACGGTCAGAGAATACGTTGAGAAAAAAAAAACTTGGTGGGCCAAGCAACCACCTTTACTGCGGAGATGAGCCTCTGCACGGAACATTCATGCCTTTGATGGCTTTGGAAAACACTTTTTTTTTGTTGTTGCAGTGCTGGAGAACGGGACTGAACAGTGGTCGCTCAGCGTCACCATCTACACTGAACTGGCGTCCAACGAGGCGCGGAATGGTTCGCTCCACTTCAGTTTGGACGGATATCAGTTGATCTACTACAAGGACGTCCTTATTGAAACCACATCGAACCTTGAAGGGATGCTCTCGTTTGATTTCAGCGTTCCTAGGGTACGTTGAACTCGGGAGAAAAGCAAACCGTGCTAGGCTATTTATGTTGGGTTTGTTTCCTCAGCCTTTCGGCCACGGGTTGCAGAATGTCATTTTACGTCACATCAGCGAAACCAAGTATCTCATTGGGTTCGGCCAGTCCACGAGGAGCAGACAGCGCGTGAACGTAGAGTGCGCATGGCCCTGCTCTACCGCGAATGCGCCACATTCCTGCCAACTGTCTTCCAAGTGTTGTCCAACTGCCTGCCTTGGACTAGACAGTTACGGTGTCAACGGCAAAGCGTTCTCTTGAGCCGTTAGAAAGCAGTTCTTCCTCTCCCAGTGACGTATACCTCTCGGCGCTGCTTTTGCAGCAAAAGGGCACGATAAAAGAAATATCCGTAAATATTCTAGCGGTGGAGTTCGAGTTGCGCTATTGGAAGACAACGTTTGATTAGAGATGCCAGATGTGTTGCCCGTTTAACTATGGCTGAAATGCTGCCAGTTGTTCTCCGTTCGTTGAGCGAAATTTATGTTGAGTTCCAATGGCTGAGTCGAAGCAAGTTTTCCTGCTCGTTTCGGAGCAAGTTTGTTCCAATGACAGAGTGAGGGTGGGAGTAAGGTGTTCCAATGAGAGAGTCGGAGTGGATTCACAGCGGGAGTCACTCCGTGGAGCAGAAAAAGATGCTCCGCCAAAATCGGCGGAGTGGACCGGAACTCTGCGTGACGTATTTCCTTTACCACGTTTGCCTGCTGGGAGGCGCCACCGGTCACGACTCGCGAGGAAGCAAAAGCTGCTGCACGCTTGGCGAGATATCCATTCCGCACTTTTTAGAAAGGCAACAGGTGAACGGCGCTGAAGAGACAAGTGACCGGTGCGGCAGTGCTGGGAGCCAACAGCTGAAGGAAATGACAACACCTAAGGTATCCTGGGTAACTCGGTGATAGAAGTTCCGCTTCCACCTTGCTCTGGCGGCGCAGGTTGTGTTCCACTCGCGGATTTGGAGGCGCTGCTCTACGCCAGAGTCGAGTGCTCGCTCGCGAAGTCCGTCGGCTGCTCCGACTCCGCCATTGGAATTCAACATTAAAGAGGCTCGCCCTGCGTAAGCGTATTGTTAAGCCTTCGCAGTTCCCCTGTTCAACCTGTCTATCATTTCAGATGTGTGCTACGCTCTGATTGAATACGAAAATCACCATGTCACCTTTGAATGGCATCTTCAACGGCTCACAATGTACTTTGATCGGGAAGAAAATATATATAACACCGCAGCACGCTTGCGCATAGCTCGTTGATTATCGCAGTCGCCACATGTGCTGCTCTGGGCCCCATCGAGTAATGGGAATTCTATTTTGGTGACATAAGAAGAGGAATGAATATTGGCGAGATATGGAGCAGCTCCCATTTAATATAGCGCCATCTGTATGTATGGTCGTCTAATGAAGAGAAGCATGAAAAGCTCCAGTGCCTCAGTGTGCTGGCGACCATGGCTAACTTGAGAACTGATTAGCATGCCTCATGCTTTTTCCTTTACCCCGCAGTGACATAAAATTGTTAAATGTATTCAGAGTAATACGAAGAGCAAAAAACAAAAAAAAAACACCGCAGCTGCACATTGTCAAGAAATGCGTTACAGTAACTTTGACGTGTGATTGGCATGAATAATCTCCAAATTGTGATTCTTGAAATATGGCTCAGCCAAAAAGCTCGTAATCGGCGGATGATTTAGGATAACCAATATGCGAAAAGCGCGGGAAGCTGAAGACGTCTTGCACTATGCTTCACTCTCTTACAGTACCAACTTAAGTTGATGTTTATAAGTGGTGTCATATTGGCATTTTTCTTTGTCAACCATTGCATTTCTTTGCGCCTTGATTTACTGTGACCAACCTAACTTTCGTGGAGTTGACACAGTGACGCGTGTGTTTTAAGGTAGGTATACCTCCACCCCTCTGGCGTGTGGGGTATGTGGGGCTTGTGCTGACGTTAGTTCTAAGGACGCTGTGTATTTTTCGACCAGCGAACTCTTAGCACCGAGTGCGGTGGCGGTACGATAGTTTAATACGTCGTTTCTTGCCTGCTTCATTTATTGTTCGTTTTAATAAGGGGCATGCTTTTTTTTTTTTATCAGCGCAACCGCTTGCTTACCGTCATGGGAATCTTAATATGCGGCGAGTTTGTGTACTGTGCTGTCGAAATATTTCTACGCAACGGTAGTGCATGGCAGTGACTCGGATTTCGGTTCTTTTTCAGACTTTTAGAATAAAGAGGTGGTGGCCTAACGGCTACGGTGACCAGAATCTATACACTCTCAAAGTTGCTATCGGCGTTGCCGGGACAACGTACACCAAAAGCGCTAGGTTCGGCTTCAGAACGGTGCAGCTGGTAGAGGACCTCCTCGGCAGAAGTAAGTACTCTTCAGCATAGAATATTCTTTTTACCTTACTCTGAACGTCCTTTGTTTTGATGGTGTTGTTGAACGTTTTAGACAGAACATTATAGCCAACCATTAATATGTTACTGTTGCCGTTGATGGTCCGGGCAGTGGTATAGAATGGCACTTCCTTCTTTAGAACGTTTCACTGTTCTCCACTGACATGGTAATACTAATTAGTCCAATGTTTTGGCATGTTGCAACACCCAGCGACGCCTGTAATCACAGTGGACGTTAGGTCGCCAACCTACGATATGAGCAAGGCCGGAAATATAAATCAAAAGCATGTGCGTCGACTTTAATGCAAAGAAACTCCCCCCCCCCCCCAAAAAGAAAGAAGAAAAAGAAGTATACTGTGCTTAATTTATTGAACTCAGTATTTAACAAACCTTGAGCGCATACAAATTTTATGCGGAGTGATGACAACCTGAAAGCAGCTGTATGAAAGTCACTTGTAACTGCCATAAGCTTTAGTTCTGTTCGACTAATTCCACAGTGGCCCTGCACATTCTCACTTGCTTTTTGCAGTACGACGTATAGTGTCAATTCTATTACATTGTTGCCTGTATTTGCTTATCGCGTTTGTTGTGCCCGTTCCCCCATAAGTTTCTTTTAAACGCCTTGTACCACTGTAGAGAAAAATGGAGCGGAATTCTACTTCGTGGTCAACGGTGTGCCCATCTTCGCCAAAGGCAGTACTTGGGTGGCTGCGGACAGCTTCCCCGAAAGGGTGTCGCTCGAGCATTTACAGCACCTCCTGCGCTCCGCTAAGGTAATGTGGATGCCGCCAAGGATCAACCTGTCGTCAGCTTTAAGCGGAAGAGCGGTAGTCGTTTAATACCACTTCGTTTTACAAAAAAAAAAGGCACTTGCCTCAACTGCACCGGTGTTCGTACACTTTTGGTCCGACATACATTTATGTGTCTCTGAGCCTGAATAAGAAACACCTAAATACTGTCAAAAATGATGTGGAGAGGGAATCGTGGAATAACAATGAGCGCACTACAGAAAGAACAGCTAGTAAGCGTTCAAGTGCATTTTCGGGACAGTGCGAGGAAAAAACGAAAAAAAAAAAAAACGACATGCAGGAAAGGTGCACATAGGACAGTGTGGTCTAAGTCCAGTTCTAGTGCGCTGTTCTAAAGATAACAGCATTTCGTTCAACATTTTATTCTACGACATTCAAGAAGCAACTGGCTCTGCAGTACGTGGCAAGACCTCGCGTGCTGATCCTTTCAAAGTACGAAGTTCCCCTTTCCAGGAATCCAGACGTTGTACTTTATTGGTTTCAAAGCTAAGCCGTGGAAAACTTGTCTCCAATTTGAATGTAAAAGAAGTGAAAGGAAATTGACGAGATTTTGAGTTTTTCTTCTTCTTACGTTCAGTGACTAGTTATTGTATGGTCTGTGCACTCCTGACAGAAGTGATCAAAGGTCTACGCTGCTGGGATGGTAAATATCAAGCATTCTACACCAGTGGTGAAAGTATCTTTTGGGGGGGGTCAGGAACACGATGCAAACGGAAGCGCAAAATAAAATGTCAAAAAAAAACGCCTTTCCACTCCAGAACGGTTCGTAAAAAAAATCTGCTTTCTCATGTGGCAAGCTGGTGGCGGGCTGGGGACCTGCGTAGCGAGAAAGAATTATTTCTGACTTTAGTTTGACGATTTGCAGTTCGAACGCGTTTTTGTAGTGATAAAACCGCCGTTTCTTCGTTTCGTTAGGCTCAGGCAGATGAGACCTCGTCGCGGCAAAGCATAGCAGCTGCTTGAATTTAGACGACAAGAATATTCCGGACTTTTCTACCTGAAATTGTAATATTTTATCAATTTTTAAACGCCAATTCTTTTGTCACTGTCTTCAGAGTTTCCAGCCTTTCTTTGATAAGAAGTCTGTCAGCGTGAAGACCGGTTTTGTTTTATTTGTGCGGAAGTGCGAGAACTAGTGTTTTTCTCTTTTCGCACAGCCTTGCTTAGTTTTTTTTATAGCTATAGTACCTCAACCACATAGGTCGACATAAGCTACGGTGGCATGTAACGTGTTCCGTTTACTTAGTATAAAACGACGTAAGAAATCACAGCTTCTGTGAAGAAAACTGAAGGTTGCTCAAAATAACATTGCACAAAATGTGGTCTTACTAGTACTGAAATCTTCATGCATCTGAACAAATTGACGCACAGAGCGCATTTGTTGGGGAATATCAGCTTGGGAGCAACGTGACTAGAAACAAGAAGAATAAGGAACTCCAATCTAAGTTTCACCTGGTTTTTCAAGTATTCCGCTCGCCTGCCTCCTCCTTCGCATGTGCAGATGGCGCACATGAACATGCTCCGCGTGTGGGGAGGCGGGTACTACGAGTCGGACGAATTCTACGACCTGGCCGACGAGCTGGGCATCATGGTGTGGCAGGAGATGATGTTCGCCAGCAGCCTTTATCCTGCGCACAACAAATTTCTTGCTGACGTCACTGTTGAAGTCAAGCAGCAGGTAAGCGAGAATGACGTTGCAGCTCCCCGTTATATTTTGGCGCCTAGAGCAAAATAGTGCGTGGATTCTGTTTGTACACACCGGACCAACAGTTTTTACGATAGCTCAGCTTCGTTGCTGCTCAACCAATAACGTGTCCTTAGAAAGAGTAATTAAAAATTGGGTATGACATGGAACCTCAGCTTATATTTCGTGGTCCACGTACAAGACAAGTAGACCTCCAACAATCGTATTACGAAGCAAATTGTCTGTATTTTATAATAATTTGAATCTTTGAAAATTTACAAAGAAATAGATACACCTTGGAAGGAATGGCAAAAAAAAAATAGACGATAATAATACTAGAGGACCGGACAAATTTCTTCGGTTGGCTGCCATATCATGATTCGCATAAATGATCTGAACAGCGACGCATCGGAGGTCATTGCGCTCTGCGTGTAGCCATCGAAGTTGACTAGCAAGCACCACCATACTTTACACAAAAGTATCTTCAGAAAACGCAAGATGGAGGTCGCGTGCACATTGGAAGCAGACCTTCCTGAAACGTACAAGCACCACTGTGCAGGGATGTTTCTGATAGGCAGCCTTCGGTCAATTACACAACTAGAGCAGTGGTACGTTGTACTACTGCTGAGTGCAGCTCTCATAAAACGACACCATTGAAACGAAGACAGGTACGATATTGAGTAGTGAATCGCAAAGTGACGACGAGACCAGACGATCCCGTCGATGCACCACATCTTAGTTAGTATGCTCCACAATATGCATTATTCGCAGCTAATGATTCGGGAACTCCAAGTATACGATTGATGCGCTAATGCAATGGGACACGAAGAACAAAATGAGAAGCCTTTGTGAATGTCCAAAACTGCCGAACATTTGCTGTGGGCCAAAGCGAAACCAAGAGGGCAGTGACGTCGCTGACAGACGATACGCAGAGTCCGCACATACACGTGGAGCCGTGGAAGCACGCGAATCTCAGAGTAAGAGCACGCGTTTGCCTTCGAATACAAAACAGTAGCGAGTAACTACGACTGTATTCTTCGTGTAGCCATAGCCCACTCGGAAATTAATTTGAAAGTGCAGCTATGAGATTTTAATACAAATTTTGAAAATAGCTTAATTCTAGGGAAAGTAGGCTAACTTGCGATGCACGTAGCTGCTCTAACACAAGGCTCAAACAAGATGTACAAGCCACCAATATACGTCCTAATGAACCCACTGAAAAAATAGTTTGTTCTTCGAAAATCGCGAAACCGAAATAGAAGTGATAAAAGAATAAAGGCTGAATTTCAAGAGCTCGACGCAAATATATTTCTGAGCCTCCAATCGAGTTGTCGTCCCCAATCATGTTTTGTTATTGCTAACTTCGCGCTATTTTTCTTTTGACAGAGGCAATAGTAAAGTTGTAAGAATTCTGCCAGCCTGAGGCAGCGCAAACTCGAGCAATTCGGGACCACTGTGCTAAACGTTTTTCAATGCAAAACTAATTTTTACGGCTTGCACCAACGAGCACTACGTGCAAATGTTGACAGGAATTTTTTTTAATAAAGAGAATACAACTGGGTGCTTTTCGAACAGCGCGGAGCCGTCCCGAGTGGTGAAGTAGATAAAGCAAACCATACTGGTCCATCACATATTTTTTGCTTCAATCAAGCGCATAGCGACTTCACTTGGTAAATGATGAATCGACGGATTGATGTCCCTTCACCACAAAGACGCGCAGAAGGGCACACAATGTATTACTAACATTGCACCGTAAATATCGATTGCTCGACTATACTTATCAACATTTGCGCTTTGCAGGTTCGTCGTTTACAGCGGCATCCATCGATCGTCTTGTGGGCCGGAAACTACGAGATTGAGCAAGGAATTGCTTACAAATGGTGGTACGTGGTGCGATCTAGCCTGCAATAAGGCGAAGAATAGAACTCGGGCTGGATTCACAAAACCCATTTAGTTCGCAAGAACTGTTTGCCACTTTCCCGAAAGCAATCACTAATAATAATGTCCAACTTCTGTACTAACTGGCACCTGATTCTACTACAGTTCTAGGGTAAGAAATTATTCTTGAATGTGGGCCAATATGCGTACCGCCGGCACTGGTATGACGTGGTGTGCATGGGTGAAAAGAAGAGCAAACGAATGAAAAAAGAAGGCCTACTCAAGGTTTTTTCAATTAGGCTTATTAAAAAAACCATAAAGAATGTTGAAGACACGTTTATATTAAGTCTTTCTTCTCATCGTGCTGAAGCATGCAGAATTTTATACAATTTCAGTAACCAGTTTATCGTGAACGGCAAAGTTTACGCGACATACTCAGGCCAGATTTAGTCAAAAGAATCGTATTTTTTTGCAAAAATATTTTTTTACTGCGTGTAAGTCGCTCATTGTATTTGTATAACAAGAGAAAAGGGGCTGATGGCAACTACTTCTGCAGGATATGAAGGGGTAACTGGAATTTTCGTGCTCGCCCAGGTAGTACGTTCACTCTCCACTATCTTCACGTACAATCACACCTAAGTGATTCATCTGCATGTACTGAGTTGTCAAAAATGTGCTTCAAAACAGATCAGTGGATTACTAAGATCTTGCATTAGTAAGATCTTGTCTGTGGTATTTGTTTCCTTGTGTCCTCGTCTTTTTCGCGCTGTTTCACCTCAGTTCTAAGTGGATTACTCTCCGGCAAAATGAACTTGACAGCACGAACTTTGTTCTTAATGCCTGCAACAAGCCAATTGAAGAAAGAGTTTAGTAAAACGACCTAAAACGGGACGCAGCATGCCGGGTCTCGTTTGCTACTCCTTTAATCTTTCCGTCTCGCTCTTTAATTTGCAAAGGGCACTGCCGATATCCTGTACGATGCCCAATTGTTTTCTTTTATTTTTACATTGTCCTGTCTTCTGTGTGCTCCATACAAGGAAGACGCTCACAGGAAGAAGCTTAACGGAACAAGGAATTGCGCTGCAGCCAACGTTTGTTGGCTCCAGTGACATTTCTTGTTCGACCACTGTTCGTCACCTGTGTGCTCAGTAGATTTCAACGGGATTCTTTTACTCTATAGCCCGTGCCTTCGCAGGCACTTGATAAATCGCGACAGGTTGCGCAGTCTGTTCACAAACCGCACTTTCGCGGAAAGAACAGCGAATGCCAGCTTCACGTTCAAGTTGGCTTGCCGAACAACAGATTGTGCTAGATCAAGCACGTAAGCGCCAGCCCCACTGATATAAAAACTTGAACATGCGGAGCGAAGATGACTCAAGAATGTCAATGTAAATTTGTCTGACTGCCCTGTATCAAGGGTAAAGTGTTTTTTTTTTTTTGGCGGTGATGGTCCGATAGTGCATTTTTTTTACTCTTTGTAAAACATAACTACACATCACAACAGGCGCTGGCGATCCTTTTTTTTATCTATGCTGACTATCTGGCTGTAACCCAACAAATTTAGATGAAAAGAAGCTGTGGGCTGTGTCCTGTGAGTTGTCTGGGCTATGTCCACGTATTTCAAGGCCACCAAAAAGTTTGTAAGAAAGAGCATTCGGGGACTTATGTATTGTGTTGGCATAGTCTACAAAATTTCGATTACATGCAGAATGGTCTAGATAGGACAAACAGGCCGTTGTGTCAATTAATAAACATGGGATAAGCTTTCTGTCACAAGTAGCTGCCTGCGGCGAATTTATGCAACCAAGTCGCGTGCATGGCACACAACCATAGTCGTGAAAGTGACGCTGTATGTCTAAGTTTCTGTATCTGTTTCTCACAGTATGTGCTTGTTGCACTGATACCGCGTTAGAATCAGCAGACAACTGGCCGACGCTTACATTGTTAATGGTTTGGCTATAAAGAACGGGACGACATGCAGCCTCCAGCTTTACGCTCGTGACATGTCGCATCCTCATTATTATATCTTAAGTATATTGTTTATATCCAAGCATATCCTCGCTATTCTGAGAGCCCCGAGGTCCCGAACAATCTGTGGACTCAGTAATTGCACTTGTGGCCTTCCCGTGATGGAACTTTCGCAGGCCGGAGATGCTTCTCCGCGAGATTCGTCACAAGCTCGACTACCGCCTGCTTTTCATCGACACCATCGAGAGGATAGTGAAGGTGGAGGATGGCTCACGGCCTTACATCCTGTCGAGTCCAACCAACGGAAACGCCAGCTTCACGGAAGAAGGCATCGGCTTGAACCCTAACACCAGGCGCTACGGCGACGGTGAGCTCGTAACGCATCGCAGCCCGCTGCTCAACGGTTTGCTCAGCCGACCGCTTCGTATTTACCAGCTATTTCTCATTTCATTTGAAGATCATATTCGCTTAACGGGGCAGTCTAGAAAAATGCAGTCTGTTTGGACCCCTGAAACATACTTTCAAAAGCATATTTTCTTTACCATCGCTTTAATATGCTGACTACTTAAGCAGAGAATGGAGGTCGATTTCGCGGTGAAATTGCAGTGGTGCCTTATTAGTGTGACGTCACAGATGTCAATGTGTGTATTCGTATTTGGACCGTTAAGCAGTGAAAGTTATCGATACTTTCAAAAAATTTCAGTCTTTTGGTTCTTTGAAATACAATGAAGTCCATGTTTACCGATAACAGAAAACAGAGCTCAAGCAGACTCCATCAAAATAATTTATGACGTCACGGCAAGCTGGGACGGGAACTTGGAGACAGTGTCGCCACGCATCTTTCGTTACTGCGTCTTTTCTGGCTTATCGAGCTTCCTCACACGCCGAAAATTAGGGTTATAGTAGAAACAAATTTAGTAATACAGCTCCACATCAAAGGCAAGATCGCCGAAGAGTTCTTTTCAGCCATCAAGCAGTCGTGTTGGTGCAGCGAAACGAAAAACATGGCCGTACACTCCGTCAAGTGCAATTCTGTATTTGGATACTGAATGTTATTATGACGTAGAAGACGTTATGGTGAACGAAATAGCCCAGGCGCTATTTATTGTCCTATTAGGGCACGTGTATATTTGAATGGCAGCCGAACAACCAACGTAACTCATACTATTACGCTTACTGGAACCCAGTAGTGGCTTTTCTAGCGGTTTCAAGCCTATGAGGGCTTCAACCCAAATGAGGAACAAGTACTAAATGGAAAGCGTATTTTCTTGAGCGCTGAATAAGTACATGTAGTGGCCGCGGCTGCGCTAATATGTTCTGAGGTAGCGTTTATTAAATTATGTTATTATTTTACGTATCTGTCGCACCGAAATTTTCAGTGACAGAACTTGCATGCAAGAGTGGTGTGGCTATACTTTATATCTTAGTACCTACCAGCATATTTGACCGTAGGGCGAGCTCGCTAAACGAGATTTTGCATTCATTTGATGGACTACTGGTCCATACAGAGTGTTTTTTATTAGACTACACATATTTTTTATAAAGATACAATGAGCGCAGCGAAGGTGGCGTTCTTGCAGAAGAGTTCCTATAGGCGAGGCGTACATGCATATTTTTGCCGCTAGTAACATGAGCTTCAGGATGCTAATTATCAAAAATTGATTAACTTTTTTTTTATTGGTGCCTTCGTGGCAGTTGCGTAAATGGTAAATTCGGCTGCAGTGCCATTTTCCTGCACAGCCATCCTTTAAAAATCTTGAAAATCACGCCTAGTGTGAGATATTCATCATCAAATTCGTAAGCTCAGTGGAGGCAATATTGAGACTGAGCGCGTCCCACTGTGCGTCAGACGGCAACGCCCCATAAAAAAAGAAAGTCTGGGGTGAAGTTTGAATGATAGCATGCCGTAGCAAATCCTGACCCGGTACGCAGTCGCACGTGCTTACCCCGCAAAGCGTGACGTAATCAGTGGCTGACGCGACTGGCCGAGACGTTCGGCTTCAAACTTTCCCGTGCTTGTCGTCACGGGGCTTTTCAGCTTGACACGATAGCGGAGCCGCGCTTTCTGCGTTTCCGCGCTGCTCGGTTTCGATATCGCCTGGATTTACAGTTGAAATTCGATGATAAATATTTCTCAAGTTTGGTGCGACTTTTCAAGATTTTTAAACAGTCAGGGTTCATTGTAATGTGTCTGCCTTCACATACACCATTTAAGCAGCTGCTCCTAATGCACTAGCAAAACATGTAATAAATTTGGTTAATTAGTGTATTGAAGCTTCCCTTTTTAGAGGGAGAGTGTGCCCGTGTCGTCTAGGAACTCGCCTGCAAAAACGCATGTTCGCTGCACCTACAGCCGTTTTATAAGAAAAAAAAAACTGTCTTTTCTAAATGAAAAGCCCTGTATACGTTGCTTGATGTTCGTAGTACATACCGTGATCATTTTTTAATTTTTACATAATGTCCTATTTGCCCGGTGCATACTTCAGCTCTGGATTTCAGTGCACTTCAGCCGATCTTGCGCAGGCATAAAATCATTTGTGTGCGATGTGACTGAGACAAATCCTTCAGTACCTATTACTTTGCGTTCTTCTGCTTCTTCTTCTTCTTCTTCTTCTGCTCCTTCTTCTTCTTCTTCTTCTTCTTCTTCTTCTTCTTCTTCTTCTTCTTCTTATTATTATTATTATTATTATTATTATTATAGAAAGCGAGTTCCAGTAAACAGCCTGTTTTCGATTCATCTAAGCAACCTCTCACAGCGGTGGCTGATACTTTTGACAGGCACTGTGTAAGAGCGTTCCAAAGAGCTAGCTGTCTCTCTGTATCCACATACACTCTATCGTTAGCGCAATCCATATCTGCGTCAGCTTTTTTTTCGAGAATTTCCAATTTCTGTCCTAACAAGCCTCCTGGATATGATGGAATATCATTACACATCATCCGAACGAATTTCAATGTTCTGTCAGGTATTATCTTTCATATACAGACAGGTTTACTGGATGGTGACGAAATTCCGCAATGCCTAAAAACTGCGGTTATTTTACCGCTACACAAGTCAGGGAAAAAACATAACATCGAAAACTATTGGCGAATTTCTATGTTGCCGGTTAATGTTCAAGTCTTCCCTTCTTTTCTTAACGAATTTTCCATCCTGACTTATCGCCAGTTTGGCTTTGTTTATCGGCATGGTACTGTTGCTTGAGGAATTTTCGGATGAAGTGTTCTCGGCATTCAATCAGAATCTTTTCACGTGAGCTCTCTTCTTACATGTAGCGAAAGCGTTTAACACTCCGAACCATCAAATCTTGTTAAGGAAGCTATTTTTGGGGAGTTAGTGGGCATTTTTTTTACAGCATTCTCGAAGATTACTTGAGCAACTGATTTAAAGTGGTCGCCACCGATGATCAGGGCGTTTTCAGTTCTAAGTTGTCGCTGAATGCTGATGTTCCTAAGGGGGCAATTTTATCTCCACTGTTGTTTAACATCTTCGTTAATGACTTTCCTTTGGAAATTTTCCCATGTTTGCTCTTCCGGTATGCTGACGACCCTGTGTTACTGGCAAAAAACCTTTCTTACAAAATATTGATTGAAATGTTGCAAAATGACGTGTACAACGCAATGCTTATTTCACTAACAATGGAATGGTTGTCAATTCCCCCCCCCCCCCGAATAATAAAGCACACACAACTTTTGTTTTTGCTCTCCACTCAAGGCTACTGTAATTAACATGCCTCTGTACTTACATAAGTCGAACTGTGTTTCCTGTAACTGAGCGCCTATTCTATACGTGGATTTTGTTAAATTTATTAGAATATATTTCGATAGTAACTTCGCAACATCACTTATCCCTTATTTGTTCAAAACTTTGATCAATCGCTTGGCTGTGTAATATCAAAATTTTTGCGCCCTTGTCTGTAAAAAAATGATTGTACATTGGGTTTCACTGTGTTGAGGCACGGCGTTAGTCTTCGGCATCTGTTCGGATTGTTGGAGATCCGGGCAGAAAGGATAATAAAAAAAATATTCTTAAAAATGTTGCCTACAATTTCCCAATAGTAACAGCTGCAAATATCTTCCGTGAACTTGGTATACCAGATTTTCAATACTTGCTCATCGAAATAGTTGCCGTCAAACATTATTGTAATTCCGAAATAAAAAAACAGAATTACCGCCACAAGGAAACTTCGAAAGAGTAAAGAGCAAAGCGCAATAGACCAGGACAGAAGAAGGACACAGACGACAGGATCGGCGGTTCTTCTGTCCTGGTCTATTGCTGCTTGCTGTTTACTCATTAAAGCATGAAGCAATTAGCCCAAGCAAGAGTTTTACTAGAACTTCCAAAACAGGTCAATTATGTGGTTCCTCGTTCAGCCACAAGGTACGGTGCGGCTAGAGGCTGTTCATATGTCCCGGACACTTTTAACAAGTTACCGAATTAAATTTTAACGCGACTTCGAAAAGCACGCTGGAAGAATTATTGAAGGAGCTATGGTGAAATTAGTTAACTTACAGAACATTTTGGCTTCGTAATATTTAGTACTTCAATTTCTTGTGTATTAAGTTGTATTAAGTCGAATAACTAAATGTTCACTTGTCTTTCGTTTCCATTTCTTATCATTTTTTTTCTTTGTTCGCCATGTCTCATCAATGTCTGTATTTCATTCACCATATGTGTCATGTTCATAGACATCCTCCTATACGCCAACTGAGGCTTATTCCGGCCTGTTCGTGTTGCTCTGCATTTCTGGAGGGCAAAATACATTATTATTATTATTATTATTATTATTATTATTATTATTATTATTATTATTATTATTATTATTATTATTATTATTGATAATAACTTCGACACTACGATGAGATTAATAATAGAGCTCATTGGCCAGCGCCATTAAAATCCGGCAGCATTCATATCACTCACGTATCCCTCAATATTTCATTGCAGTTCACCACTTCAACTATCACGACGATGGTTGGGTCCACCAGAACTACCCGTTAGCTCGCTTCGTCTCAGCGTACGGCTTGACGTCTTACCCTTCGCGGGAGTTGATGGAAAAGTTCACCGACTCTCAAGACGCGATTGCGCCAGAGTCAAAATTTCTGAAGCACCGCGATCGCAGAACTGGAGGTGAGAATGCTTTGCGCGTAATTTTTTTATTGTTTACTACGTAACATTGTTCACCTTCGAAGGATGCACATCTTTGCGTGGAGTCGTCATTCATTCTGTTTGCGTAAAGAGCGTATTAAATGAATGAAACTTCGTACAACGGTAAAACAAGGAATATTGCTGGAGCCAACGTTTCGACAAGACTTGTCTTCGTCAGGGGTTGCTGCTACTTGAAGTCTTCAGCTTTATGTTAAATTCTTTCTTGTTTTGGCAACTTGGTACAATGCAGTCGAATCGAGCCGTAGATGTGGACTACCTCGAAGAAACGACGTCTAAGAAAACTTCGAGAAGGCAAAACAAGATAACCGTACCAGTAGTTTCCTACATTTGAATTCGTCGACCGAACAATAAAAAAAAATTCTGCCGGCCCACTACGTCCCAAAGGGAAGCCAAGAGTCCTTTGTTATTAAAAGATGAAGTGTACTGTTAATAAATGACTGTTGAAGCCCGTGCGATACTACAAGGAGAGAGAAAGGGATAAACTATTTCTGAAAATATGCACAACGGAAATACCTTGTACTTGTTCATGAACATAGGTATTTATCCTGTTCGAATGTTAGTCAGATTACATAACCAAACATTTTACGCGCTAACTTGAAGTCAGATGCAAGCAGTAACATATAATAAAGATCGAATCACCTTGCCGCAGTTATACTTTTTTCTCGCAAACAGACTTACTTTGTGCAGGGTGATTGTCTCACCCCTGACGACGTTCACGAAGTGCATCTAAAATTACGTATATTGTCATGAATCAAGTGCCATGGGCCCAGTCCTGGATGAAAAATCAAGAAAACAACTCACCACGTGATTTTATAGCTTAAGCGATGCAATGAGATAAACAAGAAGTGCATTTTGCTAGAACATTCTTGTGGAATGAACAATTTGCCTATACCTCTATAGCGATCCTGCTGCGTGCACCTGCACAGACGCCATTCGATCAAAATTGAGCTCTTGTGGTTCCTGTATTGCCCGTCGTCAACAATATTCTAATTGTAGAATGTATATTGCCACTAAGCTTTTTTTAAGTCTGAGCAGGTTGAAGTACGAACATTGCTTTCCAAGGGGCCCGTATGTGCATCTTTCTTTCTTTCTTTCTTTCTTTCTTTCGTTCTTTCTTTTTGTAGGAGGAGAAGAGGCTTCACGTCACTTCCACAAACACTTCCGTTTCCAGATGCAATCTGGGGCAAAGGGCTACGATATGACCTCATATATAACCCAGGTGAGCAGATCTTGAGCAAATGAAGTACTTCCACCCTAGGCCACAATTTCTCATTCACAATTCGAAAACCATAAACGCACGCCGCCTACGACTTCTGCGGTTTATGTCCAGTTCTCCGAAGGCTTCTCATCCGCTCTCTCCCCCACTTCTACTTTCATTGTTATTGTATAAACTATGTATTTTACTTATACATAGTTTCAACCCAGTATATCGAATATTTCTTTGCCGGGACGCTTCCTTGGATCTTCAGAATTGTTCAGGGAAGCAAATAATTAAAATTGCATTGATGATTGATTAATGGTTTTTAATGACGCAAGGGTCAGTTCTGGCCAAAGAGCACGGATAATTAAAGCTTGTGATAAGTCCACATGACGCACCTAGTTGCAACCACACCTCCAACTCCGCTCACGCTTCACACTTATTGGCCTCCTACATTGTTCATAATTGTCCAGCTCCTTGCAAATCTGTAGGTGTAAGTAGTTGCAATAGTATAGGCATGGAGCTGCAGATGCTGCACTTTCTGCGAGATTCTGCTTCTTTAACAGTTGTAATCACACTAGAGGCTTTCCTGCAGAATAGACTTTGCGAGGTGTCTATATGTCAATTTCAACATAAGTTTACATAGCGTAATATTAAAGAAGTCATATGCAATAGAATTTATTAAGAAAGTAGGAATGTTACGACATAAAGAAAACGAATTTATTTATTGTTTTATTTAGACAATACTGCGGTCTTTAAAGACCAAGCAGGTGAGGACAAACATTATTTGCAATTTAGCGTCCAATAATGAGAAAATATTCAATAGGTGACCAATTCTGAATAGAAGAAACAATAAAAAAATAAAATAATTTCTGAATAAAAAATATAAATAAATAAAATAAATAAAATTCTGAATAGAAGAAACAAAGAAAAAATAAAAGAACACTGGTTCACTATTAAAACATGACTGATGGTTAGCAAACAAAACATCACGAATCCTGTACTTGTTACATCATTCGGGGAGCAAATGCTAGGCTACTGAACACATCACAGACCCTGAGACGGGTTCAGGAATTGAAGTTATGCCCCCCGAAACAACGCCCACATCAAATTACTGAGTGGCGATGTATAGCGCGCTCTTTGGCGATCTTCACAGGGCTTGCTCTCTTGCGGGTCACCAAAGGCAAAGAGAATAAGCCATGATAACAATTTTATGTACTGGCGTCTTGTCAGCTTAAAAAAGAAGAGGGTGGTAGGGGGAGGAGTGGGGACGATGTAAAGCAATACAACAAAAGGCAGCAACAAAAAAAGAAGGACGAACGTTCGCATTTGATCAGAGCTCAGGTATACTTAACAACAATACAAAATTACACTACAGCACTTCAAATCAACTTCACAACAATGCGAAACTGGAGTAGCTGTAAGAGAGGAAACAATGATTGTACAGGCGGGTGTCTTTGCTGTTTTATTTATGTGGCGTAAAGACGCTGTTTATTGCGTCATGCTGCACGCTGCTAGGCGAAAGAAAGTTGATAGCATTAACAAGCCTTGAACAACTGGAATCGCCTCACTACGTACCGTCCCCTACTTATTGCATCATTCGGGGAGCACATGCTAGGCTACTGAACACATGCCAGACCCTGAGACAGGTTCAGAACTTGAAGTTATGCCACCCCAAAAAACGCCGACATCAAATAACTGAGTGGCAATGTATAGCGCGTTCTTTGGCGATATTTTATTTGTTTATTTTTATTCTTAGTTTTTGCCTACTACAACCACGATCTGATTATGGGGCACGCCGTGGAGAGGGCTCCGGATTATTTAAGACCATCTGGGTTTCTTTAGCACACCCGATGCATGGTACACAGGCCGTTCTTGCGTTTCACCCCCATTGAAATGCGGTCGCCACGGCTGGGATTTGATCCCGCGAAATCGTGTTTAGCAGC
This sequence comes from Dermacentor variabilis, assembly GCF_050947875.1. Lineage (NCBI taxonomy): Eukaryota > Metazoa > Arthropoda > Arachnida > Ixodida > Ixodidae > Dermacentor > Dermacentor variabilis. The sequence goes on from NC_134572.1 coordinate 83,807,818, forward strand.
ATAACCCTAAAGTCACTAAGCAGCCACGACGGGTATGTTGACCATCTTCTAACCAAGACGGTATTTACAATGTTCTAACGAAGCGTTTGAATGTTATGCACGTCTTTTTCTTTTATTTTTAACTCAGAACCTTCTCTCTCAGTTGGTTTTCTCAAATTTGCAATACTTTCGATAACTAGAAGTTACCATCTGAACACTATGCTGTGTTATGGTTGAACATATAGTGCTTAAATAAAGTGCTTTTTATTCACACCATCGAAGGCTCAAATTTTCTGCCTAGAAGTGTCAGCGCCTTACCACTTCATGGCTTTATAGCTGCCATCGATTGTCCTTAGTGTCATGTACAGTTTTCTCATGTTTCTTTAAGAAGTACATGACTTTGTACGTGACTCCTGCTAAATTCTCATGTCGGGCAGCTGCAAATGATGCACGACCCGACACTTAGGCGAGATTACGTTTTCGAACGGTTGTAGTCCCAGTTACAGCTTCTCTGCAAAAGGGCGAATTTGCAAGGCACGACCGACACCACGTGAACCGTTGTCAACAACTGGGGTCCTACAGAAACGGGAGTACGTGTGTGTGGTGGACCCAAGTTGGCGTCGAAGATGTTCATTGAGGAGCGACACATACCCACCGACACACCTAGTGGCACATAACCAGCAGTACAGACCCAGTAACCCAAGCTGGTCTAAAAGGGAAACGGTTAGATCCGGACATAGACCGATATATAGATAGATCCTGCAAAGTGCGTGAAGTATCCTATGAATACTAATCACATTTAAAAGGTTGAAATCGGTGTGCGTGTTGTTCGTACTGACTTCTGCTGATCATAACTCGAGAAGTCTCTACTATTTCTCCTTACGGCTCTGAGAATTGTTCTGCTGGCGGACGCATTGCAGCTGGAGCAAGCCGAGTCTGTGCGCGTAGCCACCGAGTACTTTCGCCGGAACAGGGCCCACATGGAAAACAACTACGGACACACTATGGGCGCCATGTATTGGCACCTGAACGACATGTGGCCCGGTCCCAGCTGGTCCTCTATTGGTGAGTTGCGTGATTACGGAGGACCGAAGTGTCCGCCTGAGTGCTCTTGATGCGGTTGAAACGCAGGCACTTCATCTGGTGACATGAGAACCCGGCATATCGATCTTACTGTTGCTGTGTTTCTTGGTTTAGATCACATTACGAAAGGATGAACTCGACATGTCGTATATAACTGAAAGCGAGGAAGCGGCAGATTGTGGAGGACTTCGATGAGCAGGAAAGTCGGGAGGTCGATAGTTCTGCAATTCGACACCGTTTGGTTTGTTTAGGATTGAGAATGAAAAAAAAAGAACCTATTCTGCTCTGTGAAGATTGATTGGCACCGAAAGCTGATGACAGTTAAAGCTCTCAAACGAAAAGCAAAATGCTTTCACTGCCATTCCATCTTCACAGAGGGGAATGGTTGTCATTTTTTGCGTTGCAAGTCTGTCGTTTTTGTTCAGCATTACCGAAACGCTCTTCGTGGGTGGTCGTTTCTCGCCGGCGGCGTTTACGTTCTCGTTGATGTTCTCTCCTTCGCTCCTCGTGCGCATGTTGTTCTTCGGGTGTACGAACTATAAGTGTCCGCCCCTTTGATAACGCAGCTGTCTTTAGCGCCGATACCTCTCCTGTCTATATACTGTGATAACCTTGACGTCACGCTATTGTTCCCGGCGAGAGTTCAAACCTGTTCCGCATTTTGACATCTGCTCCGCCACACTGAACCAATATGGGTTTGTTAGAAATTGCTAAGTCCATTTCTGTTGCTGGACGCCAAAAACATAAGGAAGTTTAGTCATATACAGCTTTCGCTATAAGATGTCTGCCGATTACGATACTCCCTAATGTGAAATTCGAGCGCAGCTGTAAACATGTTTTCAATTCGCGATATACTGAGACAAAGAACTTGAGACCGAAATCAGAGCACCGACTGGCAGTGGGCCAGTGCCCTCAGCGCCTTCGCAGAGGGAGGGGCAGTTTGGGAACGCCGGCACGATGAGTAGCGTGGGAGCCAGCTGTGGAAGACGGACGACAAACGCGCGAGCAGTGGGACGAGCGCGTTCGCGCGGCTACGTCGAGGGACAGCGACGCCCAACCCAGGAGCGGGTGCCCGAGAGCTGCGCTTTGGAAAGATATGACTGAACAGAAATACGGGTTGAAGGGGGAGGCGCCATAAAAATTACGGAGCGCGGCGTAATACCAATTCATATCAAATGCATACAGGAAGCTGGCGCTAATGAAAGAGTCGTCGGATTTTATGCTAACACTTTATTATTCAAGTACTCACACTGATCATCGAACCTGCGGATTATTTCTTCATTAGGGGATCGTCTGTGTCTAAGGCGTCACAATATCTATGTGCTGAAGGTGTATCCGGTTTAATACTGCCAGGTTCTAGTGACGGTGAAGGACGAAACGCTCCTAGACGTGTAAGTTAAGAATTTAACTCTTTATTGCACGGGCTTGTGCCCAGAACTGCAACCAATTACACCAATCGCGAGCACAGTCGGTCGTGGATTTTGGACTCGGAGCAAGTCGGTTTGGTCTGGTATCAGTGTACATTCCACAGCAATCGTTCATTCGAGAAATGCAGTACCTATTCAATAATGTATGCAACACTATTCGTGTCACGCGTGCATTCTGATTAGACCAGTCTAATAAACTATACTTTAGGCGACCAATTAAAGAAATTTTGGTTACAGTAGGCGCGTTTGCGTCGAACGATAACTAGGCAACAGGGAAATAAGGTGAAAAATAACCATCGGCAAAAGAATAAAACATAGCACGAGTGACCAAATTGTGTTTGCACTGACAAGCATCATGTTTGTAAAAAAATAATAAGAAAAGCTTATGACCTAACTAGCACGCAAGGTACATGGACCGAATAAAATATAGACACTTTCACGTCAATCCACTTCGATTCGTGGCCGCAGTAATCTGTGGCTTAGCTCTACTTTTCTTCTATTTTTTTTTCGTTTTTTTCTGTGCTGTAATGAAAAGGGGTGAGAAGGCTCGGGATCAATAGAATTGCATGTGTCTGCCAGAATCAGCAAACGTCACTGTAGGCAGTGGCAGGCAGCTTTCTGTATGGTATCATGGCCTAGGGTATGTCTGTAGTGTACAGCGCACTCTAGTGTCTAGTGTATAGAATGCCTAGTGTATAGCGCACTCTGTTCTTCTTTTCTTTTTCCCTATCTGTCTTAGTATACAATGAAGGGCTGTAAATCTACTCGTAGAAAGCATAGCCGATGTTTTTTCGGCATCGCGTCGCAAGTCGACAGCTCGTCTATTTTACTATGCGCCATTACTGTGGTGCAATTACGGCTCAAATGAGTTCTACGCAGTTACTAAATGACAAAAAAATGTTTTTTTAAAGCTTTGTTGGCGCTGAAGAAGCCAATTTCAAGCAGTGCAGACAAGCCAACTTTCTTCGGCATAATATTTTTTATTTAATGTGTGTTAAATGAACGCATTGTTCGGAATATATCTTTGGCATTTATTTAATGCGCCGATACTACCAAGCATTAAAAGAAATTGGTACTTTGGTAATGTTTTCTTTTTCGAAAATAATTCGAGAGGTAAAGAAACAGTGGGCGAGTCTTTATCACCAATCGGGACGCTGTAAGCACGGCCGTGGTGTGCGTAGCACGTAGCCCTTCAAACCCATCGTGCTACATATGCTACAGACACTGACTCACGTCAAGCCGCGCCAATCCTCGTTGAATGTACCTGGCAATGTTGACACGTGCAGATTGTTTTTCTTTTTTCCGGTGACCGCTTTTCACCGGCTGGCGCTGTTACAATGTTAGCGCTTGGCGCAAGACTCGCCTACATGTATCGAAACTTTCTCCAATGTCGCGCATTCTCTAGCGAAAAAAAAAATCTTGTCTCTAATCAGATTGCATGCATGACGCGAATAGCACTCTGAATTCTGGAACTTATGCGAGCACGACCAGTTACACGCGCAAACGCACGATTAGTCACGTACAAATAGCCGACCCGTTGAACCCGTGGATCAGATTTGGCCCAGTAAAGTTTCGCTCAACAAGTTCGCCAATAAAGAGTTAACATTGTAACTCGTCGTTGTGCTGCTCTCGATTTTCACCGTCGCTTCAGCGTGACATCTCGGGGACGTGCGTTGCGCACTGACAAGCTAAAACCTCTTAATGGAGCATTTAAATTATCCTTCAGGGCGCACTTGCAAAATATAAACGAAGAAAGCACAGTGGGCGTCAGAAGTCAGGCTCCTAATCCGTATGCCGTTTTTATGAGGTATTTTCTTTCTTAATCAAGACTACTAGGTAAACTAAACATGGTTTGGCCGTAAAGATTGCAAGCAGTTTATGGTGAGTGTATTACTCTTTGTTTTGTTTTTTTCTGCGTTATGTCATTGTTAATTAACACGCATTAGTCGATTTTTCCATTTCGCAAGTGCGTTTTTCTGCGCTACTCGCATGACCAACCAATACGGCCCCGGTCATCGTTCAAGTGAAGACTAAGTGCTGACTTCACATGCTGGGGTTCGTCCTTTGCGCACGCTTGTACACGCTGTTTGCACAAATGATTGAGCCGCTATAGGATAAGCAAATTTCCTCGCAGGAAAGCTAGGTTTACAGTGATTGAGAAGTGTTTAAACTGAGAGAAACGAGATAACGGAAAGGGAATCACGACATTGGCTGCACTACCCCTGTAAAGGAACTTAGTCAGAGGCGTTTCTAATTTCATACTTTTAAAGTATTGAAATTCTTTTTTTCAGAATACGGTGGCCGTTGGAAGATGCTGCACTACTTCGCGCGAAAGTTTTTCAGTCCCGTGCTAGTGTCGGGTTTCCTCGAGTGGAAGTACCTGACGGCCACGCTTAAAGTCTGGATCGTCAACGACCTGCGCCGCAATCTCGGACCGGTAACGCTCTCCATCAAGCAGTACGCTTGGACGCAGTTCGAACCTGTCAAGGAGGACATTGTCGAAATCGAGGACGTGGTAAGTACGCGTGACCAGAAAAAAAAATGAAACAAAGCTACGATTGTGAGACCGGAGAAATGCGGTCTTCGGCGCGCCAAACAGTGGACACTGCGCGCACTGGCAAAATTATCTAACTAGAATAGAATGGGGAGGCATGACAGACCATACACTTCATTAGCATCGAAAGTTTTCTGTTGAATGTGACAGAGACAGTATAATCGAAATCAGGGATGAGATACTGTACCAATTGTATTTCAATGCTTCTCCTTATTACGCTTTGTCAGGGTCCCGAGCAGCGCCTCACCCACATTATCAGCGCGACCAGCTGGTCGTGAACGGCGGCTGATAAGAAAGGAATAGAATGTAGCTGCGGAAATGAGCGGATTATACCAAACCAGGGCTTGTCTTCACAAAAAGCTTTTACGCTAGAATTGTTCGTAAGAGCAAATGCCAGTCAATGCTGATGATGTGAAATTAACGGAGGCGGCCGGCCAGTCGTCAAAAGCACTTACGAACGAATAACGTTGTGAATACGAGCCCAGATCAGCGTCTCGCGAGTGAAGTTGGTTCTGTGTCTTGCGTGTATGCACTTCAGTCAGGAATTATGACTGAGTGACTTCAACGCCTTCTAATTTATATTTATATTTATACTTCCAAATTATATTCTTCTGGTGATATGGCACAAACTTTGTAGAAAAAACAGACTACCAGTAGCATGAATGTTCAAATCACTTCAAGATAGTCGTCAGGAAAAAAAGATGTTTAGGGGTATTGGACTCTCTTATATATGATCCAATTACGAAGAGAATGGAAAATTTTGTTATAAGTGAATGCCTTGTTAAATTCAGTACGGGTCCTTATGATGCAACAAAACTGATCAACAGCAGTGATACAGAGCAGGTCAAACTTCGGCAATCTTGGTAGTGCACCTCTTCAAATACCAGCGTTTTGTATTACTCTCCCTACTAAGGTAACAGCACTGTATGTTTAGGATTTTTTTCTTGACGCCACTAGTCGGAACATTCAAAAAGTTGCGTCTACTTATTGGGAGACACCGTATCTAAACGGAGTATTTGAATATTTAGATAGCCACGAGATAAAGCTGCGTCTTATAGTTGCACTGCATGGAGGACTACCCGCTGTATTCTCAAAGGACACTCGACTCGGACGCTCTTCCTCCACTCCATGATGATGATTATGATAATTTATTGGCCACTCATTCGAAATGGGGCGGCGACAAATAGTCACCTAGCCTGCTGGAGCTAATCGAGTAATCTACAGGTATTTATCAGTCTAGCATTTGTCTGCCTCGTTCTTTTTTTATCTTTTCCTTTAAATCTCCATATCTAAATTAATTTCGTTACTTTTTTTTCCACCAACAGTCTAACAGTCTCTTGCTTATCTCGATGGCTTACTGCTTAATACTTCCAGTCGCTTTAAATCCCATCGCTTCTGGAAGGTGGACGTTTCCTATGGGTCTCGTAAGGTGAATAACTTCGCATTTCCTTTGGACGTGCTGAGTTGTCTCCGGATTCTACTGCTGCCTACGCATGCCTCAGTTTGTCGCGAATATTTGCTCCGGTATATTTTGGTCCTGAGGCAATCAGCTCGGGTCTCAAATAGCAAGGCACTGCCCTTTGTGTTATCGTACAGATTTTCCCTTGTAATTTCTTTCTGCCAATTCTTGTAAATCTCTATGGTGTTCTTGGTTTCCGTACTTTGCATCCAATCTATTGTCTCTCCCACTTTCTTTTTGATGACAACTGGTTGCATATTTACGCTTTCAATTAACCTGTACCTTAATGCCAACTTTCTGTACCTCTTCCTCCATTCTCGTCCACGCTTGAGGTACAGATATTTGTGCACATTGCTGCCCATTTATTTTATTCCATCTTCCTGAGTCTTCAAAACTAATTTTGTTATGAGCTTCTCTGACTTCAAAAGGAGCCCAACACCTTTCTCCCTGTTCTGCCTCATTGGTAATATTATCGTGGCCCTCCAAAGCAAACCGGCCTACTGACCTTTGGTTAACTTCCAAACCTGGCACGATGCCTGATTTCATGCACAGAATGACATTTGGGAACGTTAGTGCCGGCATCAGTATCCCTTTCGAGGTGGCTCGCACCACATTGTAGCCCCAGTGTGCCCTATCTTCCATTCATGCTGCATTCCACTTCCCTTTCATGTTTAGGTTATCTTGAAGGATATTGAGTCGTGCCTTTCCTACATTTATGTATTCACCCTGGTATTCCTATTATTACTAGCTTTTGAGTTGAGACCATGCCGTTGCTCGTTTCTTCGTTAAAGATATTAAGTTCGTATCTCTCCGTGCTAAACTTAAGGCCTGGATTTATGGCTGCATTGCGACACATATTTGAAGGTTTCTGTAAACTATTTGCATTGCCCGCTAGTAGTACTATGTCCTCCGCATACAGCAGCCAGGAACCTTCTGTTGCACCCTTTGCCTATTACGAAAGTAAGATAAGCCAAAACCTAATTTACTGTTTTCTCGTCGTCTTTCTATGCCCTTAAAATAAAGCGTGAAAAATAATGTGAATAATTTAGGCAATCGTCGAATTTCCACAATTTCATTGCATTTCCCGCATTCCCACAAAATTTGCCTTCGGTTGTCTCTATATATTGGTGCAGGTAGGACATCTCATTATTTTAAATATTTTATCAACACAATACCATTGTTTCGTTTCTATATATTTCCCTCAACAGCTCCACGAAATCATCCTCTGTGCCCTAGTGCTTGAGAATATCTCATAGCAATTCCCTGTCTACGTTGATCCTAATAAATCAATCAATGAAATCCATTTTATTTTCCTGGAGGCTGGATGGTCATTTTGGCCTAAAAGCTTCATAACTAGCTTGACGTGTACCAAAAGACCCTTACAAGACAAAAGCAACCAGTGCGCGTACAATTCACGACAGTATAATATAGCAATAACTAAAACCAAGTTAATGGTGGAATACATGAAAACGTGAAGAACGAATAAGACATTTTAGCATAGTTGTCCTTCAGAGAGAGCGTGACAACGCAAAAAGAAGTTGCAAATAGTTGTAACACCGGTGAAAACACAGAATAATAGAATTAGGTTCAATATTATATACAGTGTGACAAAAGCAGGAAAGAAGAATAAACCATAATTAAATTGAAATTGGCTGCTTAAAAAAATTAAGCGTGTTTTACAATGAACGTACAACAAGAAGAGCGGAACGCATCAGATATCAACAAAATATGACACTAACTGCTTTATAGTGCACTGGTCGACCTCTCTGCGTTTACTGAGAGCAAAGGGGGAGGCCGTGTCTCAGCGGCTGGTAGTTGTAACATGTTCGAATGTCTGGATTTATCCATGTCTCAAAGAGATTATCGTAATTGCATATAGGTGGCGCCGTTATAGAGCGGCTGTATGCGTTATAAAATTTCCAACGTATGGAGAGAAAAATTTAATAGTATGTGATAAATGAAACAGATAAATATTCAGTTCGAATATAATAATAATAATAATAATAATAATAATAATAATAATAATAATAATAATAATAATAATAATAATAATAATAATAATAATAATAATAATAATAATAATAATAATAATAATATTATTATTATTATTATTATTATTATTATTATTATTATTATTATTATTATTATTATTATTATTATTATTATTATTATTATTATTATTATTATTATTATTATTATTTCTAAATATTAGGCTCACTTAATGTCGCTGTGTCACTGCGAGTGTACCGCGGACCGTGCAGTAATGGCGGGGTTTATTCGCAGGCGAGCGGGTCGGCGACGCAAGTGTTCGAGAGCAAGCTCAAGCCGATGATCAACGAGAGCGTATGCGACGACGAGCGCTGCTTCCTGTGGTGCACGCTTCGGGACAGCAAAGGTGGCCTGCTGGCTCCCGAGTCGTTCGTCTGGCCCTCCACGCCTTACCTGTCCAAGCACCGGAAACCGGCGGTCTCGGTGAGGTTTCTTTTTTCGCACAGGAAAAACTGCACAGCTTGGCGGAGTGTGTTGGCATTAACGAAGTTAATTAAAGGTATATACGTGGTCGACCGCTGATACGTATAGGCTTTCTGGCTCCAGTTGGCTTGCTCGTCATCTCTTCTATAGCGGCGGACTTTGATGTCCGCCAACATATCGTAACTTATCTGAGATTGTATGACAGTATGAACCCAATGGCAAAAGATCCTCGGGTAGGTGGCCTTGCCAGAGAACATGCCGCCCACGACCTTCGAGCAGTGGCCTCGATCAAAAGGTGTACACCAGCGCGGGAAGTCAGTTGTGGGCTATTCTTGCGAATGCGCACGGATCACACAGGTCCTATTCAAACGTGCAAATAACTGCAAAAAAGTGCAAATAAAGAGTTTAAATAAGGTTTAAATAAGTAACGTAAATAAGAGGCGTCACTCAGTCCTCGCTTTAGCATAAGACACCAGGAAACTCGTAGCGGATGTAATAATGCTTTCTTTCACGGTGTCAGTTTTAACACTGCACAACTGTCAGCTCTAGAAACAATATGAGACGGTTGTCGAACGGCGCTATTATCGGCGTGCCTTTCCAGTGCTACTTCCACCTTTAGTCCACCCTACCCTTTCACTATTTGTATTGAATATTGGCTCGACTGGCTTGTTTCTACAAAGTGCAACCAAAGAGACGTGTGTTGTAAAGGAACTAGACAGAGCTAAACTATGGAAGAACACCAAGCACAACAGTAGGCGCGAAACCATCGCCTAATTGTGAGCGAAGGGCCAACCTCAGTGCAATCCCTGCAACATTCAGTGAACGTATTTCATTTACTAATGTTCCTTCACAAGAACTAAGCACAAGTAACAGCATTTATTAACACTTTATGCATGTGTTTTTAGCTTTCAACGTGAGGCCGCCATATAAGAATGGTATTGCTGTTAAACAGAAACGTTAAGCTAGCAGACGTTGCCTGATATAGCATCGCCAGCCCTCCCAGATACATCGAGATGGCAGCCGTTTTGAATTGTTTCTTTCAAACATTGATTCACATGGCGCTAGGTCAACAACTGCGCACTACTGACGAGCGTGCATGCGTGCGGACGATATATTATATAGGACGGATCCATTCGACAGGCGAGTTCGGATTTGTCTGCTTCTCTGCCTAAAGCTGTGTACCCATTGTGCCGCAGCCATGCTTGTCAATCTTAAGAGGCAGTGTTTCGCTCCCTTACGCCTCAGGCCACTAAATATCAGCGCCTTATCGATAGGCTGGCTTGGTTGGTTGATTGAAAGTGACTTTATTAGACCAAATAACCAATACTTAACGAGATAGGCATGTTATGCCACTTCACGCGATCGACTGCAGCGGTGATAGAAACTCTACCGACACTGCATAGCGTAGTCAGCTTCTTCATAGCCGCGGGAGGTTTGTGTGCGTAACTGCAGGCGACTTCTGACGATGTTTCTTGTGGCTGTCCACTTCCCACGCTAGACTTTTTGATAACTTAGGCATTCAGCATAAAACCGGCCTCCACAAAGCCTCACGGAACCCGCCCTCTGAGCCTCCACGTTGCAGAACTGTTACCGATTAATCAACAAACGATCAATCGCAATTGGCCGGCTCATCTATTCTCTGGCTTGGACAGCGCTGTATTTTTAACTGTGCAGTTAGCTGTCCCGTGCGGTAGACGATCCGAGTTAAGTAATAAGTAACATTCTAGAATTTATTCAGCCTCCCTATACTGGACGGTTGGGGAAAACATTCTTGCACATTCATTCGGTATATATAGCTGAATGTCTTTCTTGCTGCGCTTAGTTGTAAAGAATGCCCTTCGCGTACATGCCGTTTTTCGCAAACTTTGAAACGAAGAAAAGATTACGCTACACGTTGGCTCTGGGTAGAATGCCCTGTTTGAACAGGAACCACCTGGGGGGCCCCACAGAAAGAAAAAGGACTGGGAAATTTTTACGCAGTTTTACCTGTCAATAAATGGCCCACTAATGTGTCGAACATGACAGGAACGCAATGTAAGTACCACATCGGAACGAAGCGACTTAATAGAAAGAGTGAGACAATTTTTGCGAAATAGATAAGAATTCGTTACTGCTCGACCTAAGTCGAGTAGTTAAAGATATAGGGAAACTTTGCTAATTAGCTAATATTAAGCCAAGATTTTTCCTGCATTTCCACAACTGCAAGTAATACAGCTGGTGTGACAAAATTCCGGTACCTGCTGCAGGGGTTTGTCAATAAGCCTATTTTCACTTAAAGAAATCAGCCGGTATATAGGCTATCCATATGTACCACGTTACATGTTTTCTTAAAATCTTCTGGAGGGATGTGGAGGGGAATGTATCTATAAAGCTATGACCAGTTCGCAGATTAGGGGAATATGTGAGGAGAGTTCGGAGGCTTCTATCGGCGGATCACTACGGCTCTATATTTTCTTCTTTCTTTTTTCTGCTATCAAATCAGACGGGTTATTTCAGGCAAAGGTCTCCTAGGAGACTGTGTTTGTAAACAAGGAAATGGGCTGTAATAGTGAAGGAGCTTTGCGATGGTCGATCACTGAAAGAGCAAAACAAAGTTGTTATCAAACAAACAAATTGAAGGTTCTGGCGACACTCCTACAGAATCTTCATTAAAAATAAACCCGACGAAATTGGATCACTCACGGTTTCACTGGATAGTCTTGTATAAGTAATAAAGGAAATGAGAACTACATATTGACGCAGACAATGAAGATAAGAAAAGTAGGAATAGAAAAAGTACAAAATAAAAAAAAATAAACACTAGCTGCGTTCTCAACGGTTAATCAGCGGACTGTGCATGAGCGGCGAACATGATCCCTTTGATGAACAATTAGCAGTACCAATAACATTCTACTTTTTTGTTGCTATTTTCTTCGTTAACCAATAAGGAAGTCAGCACAGTACATCAGCGAGAAATCCAATAGTACAGATAGGCAAGAGATTAAACATCGACAAAAGTACTCTAGTATTTTCGCCATTGTACGACGGAGAAAAAGAAATCACTCGACGAAGTCTCTCTGTTACCCATTCGTGCTCTGGCGCACGTGACTCCTTGTTTATCTATTGATTATCAGCCATAAACAAACGACGCACCACCATAAAGTCCAAAATAGTTATGTACAGAAATAACCAGTTAACAAGCGGCGCAATATTTTGCATTCGCAACCACCCGCTCAAGTCACCATCACTCTCGCTTTGTAAGTCTAGCCCTCTAGGCAATCTTCAAAAAGAATGGAGCCGCGATCATCGGGAATCTGCTTCCCGAAATCTCCTTTTGTTAGGAGGAATGTGCTCACTCTGGGGCCACAATATGTTTTCTTAACACTGTCGCGAGAGAACGAAATCCATTGCCAGCTTGGAGGGAAAGCCTTGAAACGAAGAGGTTAAGTGAGTAAACTTCCTCTTTCAGTCTCAATGACTGCGCGTTTCTTCAACGACGAGAACTTCCGCGCATCTATTGCTTTGTTTTTTTACGCGCAAGCGTACATGCCCCGCCTGCGAAATCGGCGAGATTAAGTGGGACACTATGGTCGAAGACGTACCGGGTTCGTCTGGCGATCGAGAGGCCAAGCACCGAGCGAGAAGCACGTCGGAGTAGCAACGCAAGCGGCGGCAGACCGAGTGCGAGTCGGTCGACACCGTAGTTGTCGGCAAGCGCCGGACGTGAGCTGAACAAGACCCGCAAAAGGCGCGGGCTGGGCATACCTAGGAGACTCCCGAATAGCGTGCCAGGAGGCTTGCGACAAATGCGAGTGCGTCAGGCAAGACGGCATAGCTTAGAAAATTCCGGAACAGCACCCACACGCTTGCGCGTAGCCCGCGTTGACGAAGTGAAGAGTCATTATAATTTGTTTTTTTTTGTGTTTTTCTTTAAAAAGGCGTCCCTTTGGGAATTCAAGAGCGAGATTACACGCGTTTATTCCATCAGCAGTGGGCAGCACGTGGCATTTTTTTTTTTTCAGTTGTGGGTGCAAGCAAAGTGCACGATTTCGCAAGCCTGTCTATGCTGCGTGCCCCGGAGTAACCGTCATCACCGATTCCGTGATTAGAAGAAAAGTGAGGGGATCCGAGCGGATCGAGTTTTCGTTAGTTACAAAAATAGGCAAAAAAAAAATGAAGCCAGAAAGTGCATGGGGGGACTTCGATTGATATATAGAAATAACACGGGAAAGTTGAATGAAAGTGCAGGACAAGTTAATTTACCGCATGTTGGAGCTGAACTCACATACTTTTCCGAACGCATTTACACTAGCCGGTCTCTACCGAATTAGTTAACGTGGCGGTCATTCTCCCTTCCAATATCTCGGGAATTTGTGTATACGTACACAAGAGTAGTCCTGGGAACGTTAGTCTGTGCCACTCACACCGATGGAAGAGGATGTTTTGTCGCATAGGGAGCATGTTTTTATTTTGCGACGAGTCTGCTCGTCTTGACTGTACCCGCTGTACAATGACCCGTTCCGACCCTCAACCGTTAATATCAGTAGCCCTACATGTGTTAATCTTGCTATTTCTGTCGCATCCAAACACACACACACACACACACACACACACACACACACACACACACACACACACACACACACACACGCACACGCACACGCACACACACACACACACACACACACACACACACACACACACACACATACACACACACACACACACACACATATATATATATATATATATATATATATATATATATATATATATATATATATATATATATACATGTACATGTATGGCATAGCTTGATCTTGCGGTCGTAGCTAGTTGGAATATAGGCCACCTTCGCGTAAGTAAATATTTTTCCCGATTTGCGCAGATCGTATCCATCTCGCCTCCCAGACTGGGCATTATGCGTACTCAGAAGGTGTTCAAGGTGCACCTGAGAGCGAAGAGGATTGCCTTGTACGTTTGGCTGGAAGTGCCCGGCGTTCAGGGTCACTTCATGAAGAACGGCTTCATCATGAAGGACCGCAACATGGTTGTAGATTTCAGAACAACCGATAACGTGAGCGCCGGAAGACTTCAGGAGATCATGAACGTAACCTCCCTCACGGACTATACAAGACTGTCCCGCTGAACGGAGGCTCTGCAAATTACCACGGAATGAGGGAGGTTGCTACGCTGTGTGTGTGTTTCGTGCGCGTCGAGGACTCTCGGACACCACTGCGTTCCAAGCAGCCAGGGAAAAGCTCAGCGCGACATTTTGTGAACACACTGTAGCAAACTGCACTAACCTAACAGTGTGGACTACACGCTTCAAGACTGCTTGATGAAGAGAGTTTGCCTTTGTTGTTTATTGTTACTTTTGTTGTTAGTTTTACATTTCTAGTTTCTCATTTTTAGCCGTTTGACTGAGTTTTGACAATGTGAGTGGATGGATTTTTTTTTAGGGAAAAGAACATTGGGAAGCTTGTTTGTTTATTTTTTTTCTGCTTGCCTCATTGTGTAGGAGTGAAACGCTTTTTTTTCTTGCTACATGCTGCTGTTCGTGCACGTTTTGTTCGTCGTTTATCGTGCTGCTGTGTTTTTCGTTTGCATTAAACTCCTTCTTGCTTGTGCACACAAAACGTTTGCATTTTCCAGCTCGCACGCATAGTATTAAGTTATTAATGCGGGTACATCTTTTCTTTCTTTCTTTCCGCTTGCCTGACTGTGAAGGAGTGAAGACATTTTTTTTTATTTTCATACTTTCGAAACATTCGTGGGGTACATGCGAGTACATACAATACTTCAATATAAGTATATCTGTTCAAACAAAGCGGCTGCTCTATAGGCAACTAGCGTCGAGTGTAGTCAAGCATAATATTAATCTTCATTAACTGCCCTATGCAAGTCACCATCGCGTGACTCAGTGGTGATGGCGTTTGTAGGTTAGTTTAGATTAGGTTATATGGCTGTGGAGCACTAGGCCGTAGAGTGGTTTCGTGGCTGCGGTGGCCACATTTCGACGAGGGTGAAATGCAATAATGCTCGTGTCCTTGGATATAAGAGCGCGCTAAGGAAGCCCAGGTGGTCAAAATCATGCCAGCGCCCTCCACTACGACGTCCCTCATAAAACGCCGTGCACTTTCCGGACGTCAAACGACATAAGTGTAAGGTTCAATTGAACTTTCTTTGGCAAAAATTTCCGTCTATCCAGCTTTCCAAGAGCCAGTTAAAATATTTCCGCTCTGGTTCATGAAGCACCCGGTAAGACAGAAGCTAGTGGAGAGGATTAACGAGGTTTCATAAGTGGTTTAAGGCTTAGCTGGAATTTGCTGAAGGACGTATTTGCTGCCCATGATTTTGTCAAAGTTTCTTCCTTTTAGTGCGTGTGATTCTAGCGGCAAAAAACTTTTTCGTTATCGTGGAAACGTAGCCGAAATATTCCTCATCCAGCCGTAGGAAGTGAACCATATCGTATGCCTCGCTCAATGCCGATATCTGCACAATTCGGCATGTGTTACATCTATGCTTAAACAAAACATATAATACATGAGTTGTTTATGAATTCAAGCAGTGTTTTGTGGTATCTGTTGTCACGCATCTAGCCATCATAGCTGACTGTGCACTGTTGGAGTGGCCAGCTTGCAGTAGGAGACTGGAGCGTTCCACTTGGAAGTCTGGGCAAGTCCATACTACCACGACATTAGAGAAGCCGTCAATCTTCCGTGGTCCTACGCAGTCTTGGCTTCATCACCATCATCATCAGCCTATCTTTATATCCACTGCAGGATGAAGGCATCTCCCAGTTATTTACAATCACCCCTGTCTTGCGCTAGCTGATTCCAATTTGCGCCTGCAAATTTCCCAATGTCATGACTCCACCTAGTTGTCGGCCATCGACGCTTCCCTTCCCTTGACGCCCATTCTGTAACTCTAATGGCTCAGTGGTCATTTACCCTACGCATTACATGGCCTGCCCAGCCCCATTTTTTCTCCTTAATGTCAACTAGAATATGGGCTATCCGCGTTTGCTCAGTGATCCACACCACTCTCTTCCTGTCTCTTAACGTTACGCCTAACATTTTCTATTCCATCGCTCTTTGTGTGGTCGTTAACTCGTTCTCGAGCTCCCTTGTTAGAGAAACCTCTATGTTTCTGCCCCATATGTTAGCTATGGGGCATAACCCCGGTTTATGATACGGCAACTGGCATTGCGGGCAAGTACACGCGGGTATTCTTACCTGTACGTAGGCTTCAGACGCGTGTCTTCCTGTGAGGGAGTCACAATCATGCGTACGCTGTGACGTATCGGTAGCACTGCAGTAGTGGACCACGACGTATTCTAGTAAGAACGCACTAAGTGGCTATTTTATTTGGGCTCACATACTTTGAAAACTAGACCTACAACACGAAAAACAGACAACTGAGGCAAACTATTGCGCCATATAAATCAGGAATCCTACTAAGGGACTAGAAAATTAATTGTCGCTTAAATTAATCCACGTCATTTAATGTTCACGCAGAGAATGAGGCAGTTTGCGTTATTTCCCGCAGGAAAGATTAGTTGTAAAGTTCTAACTACACTAAGTTGTCGACAAAAAAGTAGTCGGAAACAACTCTCGATATCTTCGCTAACACTAGAACAGTGCCAAGGGAAATATTACGAAATTGGGAGTCGGTACAACTCGCCACGTAATAGTGTTGTAGGCTGAGAATACTGAACTGACGGCAAGATGGAAAAGCAACATTTTGGCTAAGGCACGAAGAATTGCAGCATACCAGAAGCGCTGCCTGTAATTCATTTTGTTCTGGAGCTAATCGCTTGTCCTTACGTAATTCGAGAGCGTTTCGATCATTATAGCTTTCTCAAGTGCTTCGGCAGTGACATTTTCTCGTGTGATGTACTGAACAACCATGATTGGATTCTTCAGCAGAAATCCGTTGTCGGAAAAGCGTCCACTCAGGTGGCGAGCCGTTAGCCAAACGAAGAGCGCGACGCTGCTTGCGCGTAGAGTGACGTCGAAAGTGCAGAAGCCAGGTTCCCGGGAAACCGCTGTGGGTCCTACGACTGAGGTTACCTGCAACGCAGTTATGCTGTTGGCAGCACGGTCTCACCGCAATATGTATGAGTAACCCCCGTATAGAGAAATGCAACTTAAGTCAAAGACCGTGCTTGACTTGATTTAGATGACGCATGGCGTTAAATTGCCCAAAGACGATCACTGCGTTTATTTCGACGCGTTCACGATAGGCGTCACTTAGATCAAGTCAAGCATGGGCTTCAACTTAAGTTGCATTTCTGAATACGGGGGTAAGACTATCAAATTGATGAGTAAAAGTGTCCGTTATTGAAAGATCTGGCGTTGCCTTTCGCTATATCTACGATGCCGAGGAAGACGACGAATAAAGAAAATTGTGCCGATCTAACGCGCACGTTGAAATCCATGTGAAGCGAAAATTTACTCAAGCGGAGCCCTGACACCAAGATGACATGGAGAATAAAAAAAATCCTGGCGATGACAGTTTTGTTGCAGACCTTTGAGAAGAAAAGAACAGAACCAATTATGGCTTTATTCCATATTGTACGGTTACCGTTGCATGCGCTGTCAGAAAGTGCCATTAAAGATCTCGTGCAAAACACGAATGCAACCTAGGTGCGCTCTTCACATAACTTCAGCGGTCTCCACACTCGCACTTCTACCGCAGCGCTGCAGTAGAGTCTCGTTAAACGGAACCCCACGAGAGCGCAGAAGTGTGCTCCGATTAATAGGAGTTTCGTTTACCCGAACGTTTCTCCGACGTGGATCATTGTTTGTGATACATCTTCTTAACACTGTTGTAATAGTAAATTAAATGAATTTGAGGATTTTACATGCCAAAATCGCAATCCGATTACGAGGCACACGGCAGTGGGTGGCTTCGGACTAACTTTAACCCACCTGGAGTTTTCTTTCTTTCTTTTTTTTAAGGAGCACACAATGCATGGTACACGAGCGTTTCTTTTTTTAATTTCGCACTCATCGTTATACAGTCGCCGCGGCCGGGATCAAACCAGCGACCTCGACCTCAGCAGCACAACCCATCGCCACTGCGCTACCCCAGCGTGTTACTGTTAGACATTTTAGGCATAAATGAGTAAACGTAGCAGCTAGTTTGTCTCGTGGTTTGGGCGCCGTCGACGGCTACTGGATGGACTAGAGTTTGCTAGTTGCATTTAGGAGGAGACCCCGTCAATTTATCGAAACAAACTACTTAGCTCGTACTGCTCCAGTCGGTTGCCGAATAGCGCACGGCCGAGCGTAGGGAATGAACATTATCGAATAGAATGCTGTAATGCGCCCGAAACTTCGGTTGTGCTTATTCTTGGTCGTTCAATGGGCGAGTGGCGGTGCCGCGGAGATGCATGATACGCATTAAATATGTATAAATTATTTTGTCTGCTTCAGCCTTCGCCATCGCTTTTAAGGGTTTTCGAATAGAGGACAGCTGTTATATATATATATATATATATATATATATATATATATATATATATATATATATATATTTCTGATCCTGCCTCTTTCTGAAAAAAAAATTTCTTTAGAGCTTGTTTCTGCGGTTCTAATTACATAACGTTGCGAATATTTTGGTTTGATTAACTAAAGTTTTCTTTTGTTTTACAAAAATAAAGAAGCAACCAACTTACAAAATGTAGTTCCCTTCAAGTGGCAATGCCGCTTTAGCGATTTTTGTTTACCGAGATTGTACTTATTACGCTTACGAGAAGCACGGTGGCAGCGGTAGCAGCATTCTAGGCTGCCATAATAAAGAAGCACATGCATGTGGGACACACGCGTGTGAAAGCAAAGCGGTAAAGAATGCATCTTCAGTAACGTGTTATCGGCACGTGGTTAGCTGGAACAATTTATCACTCAGGCTCTAGCAGCGAAATACCGTGTATTACACGATCCGGATAATTCCCACGAGGGCACTAAGCAACTACAGTTTCACTTTAATTTCATTATTCGTGCAATGTTAATAATACTCTTAACCACCATGGTCCCGTTTTACGTCCGCTTGCAGGACAAAGGCCTTGCCCCGCGATCATCCATTACACCTGTCACGCGTCGGCTGATTCCATCTTATGCCTGCAAACTTCCTAGCCACATCGCACAACCTAATTAATCCTCTGCTGTAGCGGAGTGCATTTCCCTTCCTTTTACCCATTCTGGTACATAAATAGCTCGCTGGTTATCGGCTCTTAGCTCTACATTACCTGCCAAACCCTACTGCTTTCTGTCAATCTCAACCAGACAATCATGTGCACCTGTGTGCTCTGTAGTCCATACGCCGCTTTCTCGTTTCTTGGCATGATGCCTGTCATATCTCGTTTCATAGCTCCTTAAGCCGACCTTAGCTTCTCCTGAAGGTTTTTCGTTGCCCCCGAACTTTCCGTCCCATAAGCTTGTACTAGTAGAATGATGTGACAAGGTGTTACTGGATTCCAAAGAATGTTAGGTTTAACGCGATCGTTAATACGGTTAAACGAACGCGTCTGCACTTTTGTAAATAAGAAAACACATTTGATGAATTCAGGAGAAGGACGGAAGAAGTCTTAGGAGCAAGCGGCAATGTACAATTACAAATGTACAATGTACAAACTGATTTTTATGCATCACATCCGGTTTTAAAGAGAGTAAGCATTAAAGCGACAATTCCGTGAAGGGCACGCCATCTTGCAATGTTTTCCGTAATGGTGCGTGATTATCGAAACCGTCAAAAACGTATCGCAGCAACAATTTGCATATATGTGACTGTCATGGTGAAGCATGCGCTGAAAAATGCAACAGCTCTCAATTGCTTCGCGGACGAAAAAAAGAAGTAGGCCAAGAAAAATCCGGCTTTTATAGTGAATAAACATGATTTTGTCGTATTAGGAAATGTTCTTGCTTTTGTGTCTAGCGTTGCAGGAACATGGAAAATGAGATATTTAAGAGCCGCAAGAAAAGTAACACGTGTTCGGATTTTTTTTTAATGACTTTCGTCACTCACAAGCTCGCTCCCCCAAAAAGCCAGTTCTACAACACACTCATGTGGTGAATGTCTGGGTGCTGGAACGATATGCTGGCGCTGATATATTTGGACATCGACGCCAATGATAACACGCACTAGTGCGAAAATAGCTCGGCACAATTTTGACATATCCTCGCCTAATAGTCCAGTGTTTACTTTTATGCTACAGCACAGCTACAGCAGGCACTAGTGCGAAAAGACCCTGGCAAAACTTTGACGCATTCTCGCCTAATAGTACAGTTTTTATTTTATTTTTTCATCACAACTACGTCACATCATCTCAGCTATTCCAGTGACGTTCTGGCAGCACAGAAGCAGACTTGACGCGCATTTTGCCTCTCAAGTTTATACATTTGCAGTATTCCATTTTGTACATGTATTGCGTGGTAGTGAATTTACAATGTTTCTGGTGGGCGTCCGCACACTTTAACCTAGTCCATGCCTGAGTTGATGCCTAAGAGTGTTCACGTCATGGGCCCGAAAGCAAAAATTTCGCTGAAGTTCCCGATCAAGTTAATTAATCGAATTCGGGAATTTCACAGGCCAAAACCATGATAATATTAAGAGGCATGCCGTAGTGTGGGACTATGGGTTGGTTTTGACTACCGGGTTTTTTTAACGTGCGCCCAATGCACGGTAAACGGGCGTGAAGATAGCGATGAAGTGCCCACGTACTGTTCGTGTAAACGTTAAAAAAGAACGTTAAATGGACTGCACAGGCCAAGGCTTCATCTGCAAAACGCTAACGTATCGTTGGTTCATCTTGTTTGTGCTTGTTACTGTTACAAAGCTAAGCATTCTGGCACAAACTGTTCCGAGGTTGTCGTTATCGAAAATTTAGAATGAAGTTATTAATGGAGCACGAAGTTGTTGAATGGCAAGCAGTTGAAGTTACCTTTATTGTTGTAGAGTGAAGATGGGTCTCTTTAAAGTCGCCCGGAAGTAAGTACGCCTCTGGAGCCAACAGCCTCCCCGTTGTCTGGTCGCGTAGTTCGAACCAGAAGAAACAGAGCCGGAATCTCGAGCAGCTGTGACGTCGTAGCGGGTCGCTTACAGGGTAGCTCCCAAGGTCGACAGAAAGGGCACTTGCCTGTAAGTGACAAACCACCGTGCCAGAAGACCATCGCTGACAGAATTGCTTTCTGTGTCCGGTTATAAACGCGGGTGTGTGCACCTGTGTGCCTGCTAAGTGCAGTTCGCGGAGCCCGAGTGACACGAGTCACAAAATGCGTTGACGTCTGGCGAACGCCATTGGCGAAATCGCTGATGACTCACCACCTTGGGTTGCAGCTGAAATCCCCAGAGAGGTGTGAACGACGCTGATGAGCGTAGTGTGACCTCCAGCACTGCGCCTTCTACAGGTGTGCGCAAGTCATTGACGATGAACACCCTGAATTCCTCCGCCCGTTCCAGGTACGGTGATACGATAATGGGACTGAAGAACTTTTTAGAGAAATAGTGAAGCATCTTCCAGCGGCCACCGTATTCTGGTGAAAGACACAAGAGGTGCGGTGCAAGGTTGACGGAATGCGGCTATAAAACGAGTGCACTGAAAATGAACTGAGAGGCTAGGTGATTGCATCCGCGTGAGTACACTATACGTATCTCCCGTAGCAGTCGGGCATGAAAAAAAAAAAAAGTTCGCTGTTCTCGCTGCTCGGAAAACATTTCTTTATGACCACTAAGTCTGCGCAAAACCGTCAGCCAGAATTGCTCGGCCCGCTTTTCCACTTGCATTGCTCTAACAGCTGCAATAAAGTTAGCAACGACCGTTATGCGTGGGAAAATTACGGTCATCCAAGTCAGCATAAAGTACAGTGATTTCTTAATACTGAGTTGCACTAACGTTAAATCCCGCGCCGAAAGTGACTTGTCCGCCATACGTCGCGAAGTTAAAGCAAATGTATCTATATAAATCAAGGCTACTCATTTAGGTAAATCGCACTGGAAGACACTCGATTTCTTTTGACCAGCAGTAGTTTCTTTTTCCTACGCAGATAAGCAAACATGCAGGGTCATCTTTGTAAAGCACAGGCGGTGGGCATGCCCCATTTTGAACCTGTTTTCGGGATGTGTTTTTCTACTGGACGGTCCATGTATGCCTGCTGTGTATGCCGATGTGTTGCGCGTTACAAGATTTCGTGTAATATAAGGAGGGTTTCAACCAATGTCTTACGTCGGCTTTCGACGACGCTACCACCCTTTTTGATAGCGCCAGGATTGCGTGAGAGACTAGGAAGATCGACGACGTGTGCTGCATCGTATGCATCCGCCCAACTCATTTCTTTCTTTCGTTCGTTTAAAGCGAAGCTCTTCGTTTGCGGACCTTCCCGGAATTTTCTGACCCTGGCTGCTGGGTACTGCTGGGTGCTGCTGCAATCTCGCCAGATAGCTCACGCGCGCAAAAAAAAAAATACTTGCGTGCTCGAAAGGGAGATTGAACGTCTTGTCTCCCAGCACAGCGTCCCGATTCTCTGACCCTGATGTAACACTCGCAGATATACTTCTATACCGTGCCAACGCCAAACTAGCTCTCTAAAATGGTCGTCGCGTGTTGCCATGTTGCGTAGCATGGGTGCGCGAGAGCGCATGCGTGAGCGCCAGTTTCTTTTACGCCACAGACGCAGGAATGAAATGGGCAAGCTCGTAGCACTCGTGAAAGCGTCGCTTCACATAAATTCAGAGATGTGCGTTGTAGCTGCATAATTCCTCTTCCTTTCTTTCTTTCTTTCTTGCTGCGCGCTTCTATCCCAATCACTCTTTCCCGCCATTACGGGCTTGCCTAACGCGAAAATAAATTCCGGACTTTTGCGTGGAAAAAACTACGGATAGATAGCTGCTAATATGAAGCATACCGTAGTAGGGGCCTCCAAAATAACGCTGACCCCCATGGGATTTTTAAGGCGCACCTAAATATAAGCACGTGGGCATTGCTACATTTCGTCGCCACATCAAAAGGTGGCCGCCGTGGCCGGAATCGAACCCGCGACCTCGCGCTCAGTAGCGCAACGTCATAGCTACTGCGGGTATGCCGCAGCCGATAAGCCAATGGTAGCCTTCTCTCGTTAAGCTGACTGATTCTCTTTTGCTTTTCTTTTTCCTTCACAGCAGCTTTATAGAGTTGCCACATGGCAGTTGGGCGAAAATATAGCATTAATAACAATTTGAAGTATATTGAGAGGACCGATGAACGTCTCTAAAATAGCTTCGAGTAATGTTTTTCTTGAGAACACCTAGAGGCGAGTCTATGGCAAGTATATTGAGGTCTGATATGGATCATAGTGGATAACTCACCAATAAGGTAACCGCGCCGATTACGGTCAATCGATTAAGTAGAATTTAAGTTTTCGCTAATAAGATTTACATCCCCGAACGTACGGTGGCGCGACACCCTTGCCCGATTGGATTGAAACACTGACAGAATACATTGAGCTCGCTAACAATAATATAGACCGCAATTACTGCTAAGGAATTCGCTGATAACCAATAGTTACTCGCTTGGAAAGAAGGCACCCGCAATTTATAAATTTTTGTGGAATTACTTTAAGTTATTCGCGATATTAACAAGCCAAGGTAATAAAAGACATTTAGGCATTCGCGGTTAATTGCCATCTCTAGGCTTGTGTAGCTGGCACTCCCCGTCCTTCCAAAAAAGTGTGGGCGCATGCTGATTACTTTTCGGTTGTCTATGTGCCGAGTTAAATTATTCATTGTACTCAATTGTTCAAAATTTTACTCATTTATCTTCGCAGTGTTCACCCACCAAGTACGAAAAACGTTGCGCACACTATTCTTAGCAATATGTAGGTGGTAGCGACAGTGAATATGTCAGTTAGGAACGCTATGCCCAGCGACCGAACAGGATGACCTCGTATAGGTTTTTGGTGACGCTGACGTATTCAGGACCAGGCTTTACATCGATTCCAGCACCAGGTAGTTTGACGAAAAGCCCCTAAAAAAGTTTTACTTTGGCGATCGTCAAACAAACTTGCAATTATATATATATATATATATATATATATATATATATATATATATATATATATATATATATATATATATATATATATATATATATATATATATATATATATATATATATATATATATATATATATATATATGAAACAAGAAACTAAATTATATTGTCTAGAAGTACTGATATCAGGATTTAGACATCAATAAGTTTAGAAAAGTTGAAAGAAATTGCAAGATTTTAAAAGAGCCAAGTTATCTCAGATATTGGAAGCACTGTAAGGTTTATAATAGGTGTTATATAAAGCAAACAATTTTTATTAAACAGGAAGTCTTCAACTATATGGAGGCTCGCTGTTAACTTACAAACTTGAAATTCCCGTTACTGATATAAATGCTGCATTTAAACTATAATGTAAGGCTTTCAGGACAATTACTTAAACTCTCTATTATTAAAGCTTATGTAATGTTCACACGGGGTTCAGTAGTGTAATTACCGAGCTGTAAACTTGCGGTTGCAATTTTTTTACATAATGCTACTACATAAATTTAGTTAAGTTTGCAATGAATGGAATGAAAAAAAAAACTGCAGTGATCCTCCACTGTAACCCTAATATGTCTCCTATATGTGACAAGTTGGATTAAAGACGTAAAGCACTCACCTAATGGGGCAATTTATATTTCACATTTGCTTGAGCACGGAGAATCCAAGCCACAGCTTCCTTGTAACACTGGTAGCTTTCTTTAAACAACGTAGAATCGAAACTTTTTGAGAAATATCCTAGAACTTGCCTAATTACGGGTCCGACTCTCAAACATTCTATTAGGTTTTCAGGCAGCTTCCTCTATATGGTAGTTAAGACGTGCCTCTTGGGCGATGTATGCAGACTACACAGCTCGTTAAAAATGTTGTGAAAGCTGGCCTCTCGAAGATGAGTCTTTCATGCGGAGAAGTTTGCTTCATATCTGTACGTTTTACTGGAGATAGTCTGTGGAACGAAAGCATCTACGGGCTCTTCTTGTACGTTATGAATGCCAAACGGATAAGCGCACTGTAGGGTTCGCGCGACGCATGTCGAGTGCTTGTGATGTCTGTACTTGCGTTGGTGTCGGTGACGCATGAGTGCGAGGACTGGAGCGCGGCGAAGAAAGCGTGCAGTGAGTCCTTCCGCGAGTCTGGCGGGACGCCGGAAGTATCAGGGGAAACACTTCCGGCATCCACGTTGGAAGCACGTCAACAGCACCTTGGTGGTTTGCGACAGATTGGCCATTCGGTTAATGCAGGTTACCTGTTTCTTTGGAAAGAAACGGGTATACTCTGTTGGTTACTGCCTGTCATATTCTGCACGATGCTTCAAAGGGGTCGATATTTCTTTTTTAATTTAGAGGGAGATAAAATTCTTACACGCGTTGTAAACACAGAAACAAAACAGGGGATTTCGTGTTTTCGGGAACGCGAAGTGATGTTTTCATACGTGTAGCATTTCCCTGAGTGTATATGACACGCGCACATCGTACGGGACGCACGTACACATCCGCGTGTGCACAGTAACGCACAGTAACGCGCACACACACGCACACACGCGCGCGTGCTCGCGCCCAGGCAGACAGACATACAGACAGACAGACGCCCTTCACTGACCGATAGACGCCCACGACGGCGCAGGCCAAATGTCGTTGAGCTGCCAGAAGAGAACGCCCATGTTGTGGCCGAGGCCATCGTAGAGGTGACCGCGCAGGCGTCTGAACCTTTCGCAGCCCGTGCGTACGGCTTCAGCTTGGATGACCTGGCGGGCGACAGAAGCGAATACTGTCTGTGAGCGAGGCTCGGCACGGAACGAGCACCCGTGAGTAGTGCTCGCGCATTTATTCTGAGTGGGCACTTTGTCCAGAAGATCTGCTTTCCATACACGTTATTGTTAATTATTTGTTAAATTCCGAGATCTTACGTGCAAGAATTAACGGTCTCGTTGTGAGGCACAAGGATTGTGAGGCAAATTAATAATTTCAACCCCCTGAGGTTCTTTTAACACGCACCAAATGCAGGATACACGAGCGTTTTCGCATTCACTCCCCATCGAAATGTGGCCTCCGCGGCTGGGATTCGAACCCGTGACTTTGAGCTTTGCAGCTCAACGTCATAGTCATTAAGCCACTTCGGCTTGTCAGGTTACTGTCTGCGATAGAGTGTTCGGAGCACACAAGTCGAAAAACACTCCAGGAACGTCATTTTTCTGAGAGAAAAAAAAAACTGACCTGCGTGAGGTAAGAGACCATGTCGTAACCTGCTGATCTGCCGTTCTCGGACGCATTGTTAATGCGGAAGTAAGCTCGGATAATCCGAGCAGCAAAGTGGGCACCTACGACAAGAAGCGCATAATGTTATTGCAGTTGAACCGCATTATAGCACTCTAAGCACACTGCGTCAATAGGCAATATTACTAGGTGCCATCTTCGCGGGCTAGTTGGCTCATTATAAACAGATGGCGCTTGCACCGCGCCTAGCCATTTGTTGCCTCAAGACCTCCCGCGTCGCCTCCGCGACGGTTCGATCCCCGGCTGCGGCGGGCCCGTTACAATAAACGTCTTCAGAGAGAAAGACAGAGAGACAGTTTATTTCGTATTCAGTTTTTACAAAGAAGAAAAAATGCCAGGACTGGAGCAAAAAGCCGCTTTCCAGTAGCTTGACAGAGGCTCCGGCCCCGATTGTATTTGGCAGTGAAAAACATACATGATATAAATGAAACACATACGTGATATATGACATTTCAATAAATAAGCATAAAATAACATATGAACATAGATTTACATAGTAATCATAATTTCTACTGGTGATCATTACCTAGCAAAATACATTGATATCAACAATGTTACTTTAGATACAATGCACACATCACAATCGCATATAAACGTCTTTAACGTGTGTCGAACGACAATAACAATAATAAAAAGACGTATCAAGGGGCATACATATATGTAGCTGTACGAACACTTTACTGGTACACATTTAAATGCATTGTAATCAGCGACGCAGTTTTAACACAGCCTTTAGAGATGTTATTTTGGTAATTTCGCAGAGAATAATACAACGTTCTGCAGAGAACTTGCGTTTATGTCATATGCACATGTTTATTAATAGTTAGTATAATGCCTTTTCAATTTTTGCCGGGTAATTGTGCTTATGTCGATATTTTTTTTTCTGAAAAGTTGTTCAGTAGCATTGGCATTCTGCATTATAATCTGCCACGGCCTCGTTTGGTCCGTGAAAGAGGAACCTCCCATATTTCATAATTTCCAATGACGTATTGAACTTCACCAGGTTTTTCTAACTTGCAAAGACTAAGAAACTTAGTATCGTTGCATTTCCCGCCAGTCACGTATTTTATTGCAAGATTAAATTCCTACAGCTGATAAAAGGGAGGAACGTTAAGTGAAGAAAATAGATGTCCCGTGTGAGCGTCATGCGCAACCTAAGCAACGTGGCGCAAAGCTTTTTTTTTTTTTGTAAGACAGATTGCCTACATAAATTTTTTTGGACGTCGTCCCCCACGCAAAGCAGCAGTAGTTTGCCTGAGAAGTGAATATAGAATTCTAAAGCAGTAGCTTTATTTTGGGAAGAGTGTCTCGCAATTTACAAATTATACCACACGCTCTGGCCATATTTGCCGTTACGCGCTCAACATGTTCATCCCAACTTAAATGTTGATTGAAGGTTAGCCCCAATGTTTTCACACTAGCTGCAATATCAATTTTTTGATTTCCAAGAAAGATTTCCACATCACCATTTACCCGTTTTTCAGGTGTAAACAGTATTGCCATTGTTTTTTTTTTGTGTTTATATCTAACGAATTTGCTTTTGACCACAAGAACAGATTACACAACACGGTGTTTGCTAATTGTGTCAGCTTTTCTATGTAATATGACTGGAAGAAAAGGGCTTTATCATCAGCATAAAGTATAAATTGGGCTTTGTCGGTAATATTTATTAAGTCATTAATGGATATAATAAAAAAGTGCAGGCCCTAGTATGCTCCCATGAGGGAGCCCAGCGTGTATGTTTAATAAACCTGAGCGATCATTTCCAATACTAACACATTGTTTTCGTTTGTTTAAGTGCGAAAGTAGGACTTAAGAAGCTCAAGAAGCAAACCGAGAAAACCGTAATGCTCAAATTTCATGAACGACGCGATATGATTAATTCCATCGAATGCTTTGGAAAAATCCACAAAAACACCGAGTGTTATTTTATTTTCCTCAAACCCTCTCAATATGAGATCTTTTTGCATTAGCAGAGCCATTTCTGTTGACATGCCTCGACGAAAACCGAATTGACGCTGAGTTAACAGAGAATGTTTCTCGCAAAATGACACCACCCTCTTACAGGTGATTTTCTCAAGACATTTATAAATTATTGGAAGTACTGACACAGGTCGATAATTGGAAAGGCTGTTTCTGTCACCGGACTTAAACAACACAGTAACTTTTGCACACTGCATGCCAGACGAAAATACTCCAGTAGACAGACAAACATTGTATATGTGGGTGAGCGCTGGGAGGATGGCGTCGATAACAAATTTAGTCGGCTTTATCTGAAGTCCATAAATATCGCGTGCTTCGGTGTTTTTTAAAGACATAAACATAGCGTACACTTCTTCCGGAGTTGTAGGTCGAAAGAATGCACTTTCCGAGTTTGGTACACCTAGAAAATTCGCAGCCTCAATGTCGTCCATGAGGTTCGTAAACTACCCGATAAAGCGGTTTGCTAAATCTGTGCCTTTTAAGTGCCGTCCATCATCATTTAATTCTAGTTGCACATTTCGGCCCGTATATCAGTTTAGGCGCCTATTTATGGCTCGCCACACGACGTCGCTTCGAAGATTTGTTTGATTCACCTGGGAGAGTGCGAACCCTCTCTCTAGACTATTTCGCAGGATAGCAAAAACCCGCGCGGCATCGTGTGCAACCTTTTGCGTAGGTGTTCACGTGCTATTACTACAGCCCAGAGGACGTTATGGCTACGCTTAGGGTACTTTCGTTGAAAAGGTCTGTAGGGATCGGTTGCCAAAATGCTCCTGTACTTGGATTCAGGTTCACCATAAAGTGCATCAGACGGTCGGACTGACACCGAAGCCTCAGCACTACTGTGGCTCTCATAACCCACTCTGGAATTTGAGCATGCTAAACTCCACATTAAATACAAAAATAAATGAAAATATGCTAAATATGCTGTACGCGCACATACTTGTGTAAGGCTGCTTCTTATTTGGTGTATTGACAACTACAGCATTCTCACGCAGATGTTTGCATTAAAAGCTGATCAGGCCGCAGTGTAATTATGTTCACAATGGAGAATTAGCGATCGAAAAAATATACGCTCCTCGTTAACGGCGTTCTGTTCGAGAGAGAGAGAGAAACAACTTTATTTGCCACTGTAGGGTAGGAAGTTAGGGCAGGTGGGCCTAGTGTGGCTCCCAGGTGGGGGCGACGTCTTGGCCCGACGAGACGAGTGCGAGTTGCGTTTTCTTGACTGCTCTTGTCAGCAGCTGGTTCCAACCCTCTTCGGAGGGAGCTGGCAGTAATGATTGTGGGGGAGGGTTACTCTCGCATCCCCAGAGAATGTGTGCCCGAGTGGCGAACACCCCATGGTCGCACTTAGTACAGACGGGATCGTAGTCCCCGCCAGTGATTAAATAAAGCCTAGAATGACTGAGAATGGAATCTGTCTGCAGTCTGGCTTGCGTTCGGTCGAGGTCAGGGTGGAGAGGCGGGTAGACACGTAGACACGCACACTCCCAGAGGGTGATATCGTCAGCGTGTATTGAGTGCTTAATGTGCGGTATGGTGTCGAGGAGTGTGGGAAGGCCTCGCATAGTATTGTTGAATAGGAACGGGGACAAAACAGCTCCCTGTGGTGTTCCCCGGGGGCCCATGGTGACTTTGTCACTGCAGAGGTCTCCACTGTAGAGTTCAGCAGTGCAATTGCGGAGAAAGTTGGCAATATAGTTGTAGGTACGAGTGCCTACATTCATCTGCGAGAGGATGGTCAGTGTAGAAGCGTGCGACGCGTTGTCGAACGCTTTACTGACGTTGAGGCCGAGAATGGTGCGTGTCACCCGGATGGGACCCAGGTCGAGTATGTCTTGTTGCATCTGCCACATGATGTCCTGGGTAGAGAGTCCAGCCCGGAACCCAAACATGGTGGGGGGAGGAGATCCTCCTTGTCTGCGTGAGTGTGGAGTCTGTTTAGAACTACCTGGAGTCTGTTTAGAACCTAACCTTTCCCAGGCTATACGTGAGCGAGTTGGGCGGAAGGTTGCCCAGATAGAGTCGTTTGCCTGGTTTGGGTATGAAGATTACCTTGGCATGCTTCCAGGAATTTGGAATGTGACCTTCATGCCAGTGGTGGTTGAAAAGGTCCGCAAGTGCTGCGACGGACTGGTCGTCGAGGTTGCGGAGCATTTTGTTGGTGATACGGTCATCGCCAGCGGCCGCGGTAGTCTTGATGCGGTTGAGAGCGGCGCGGACTTCCGACGCCGTGATGTCTCTGTCAATGTCTGGGTTCTGGGAACCTTTGTAATTTAAGGGGGTGGGAATGTCGGTGGAGGTGTTGATGTATTTGTCTTTCAAAGTAACGAAGAGTTCCTGGTTCGTGCCTGCAAACGCGTGTATGACGCGGTTGAGATTCTTGTGTGATGCAGACTTGGTGTGGGTCGGGTCAAGTAAGTGCTTGAGCAGAAGCCATGTGTTCTTGCATCCCAACTGCCCGTCGAGTCGGTCGCAAGTCTAATTCCGTTGTTCCTGACTAAGTTTGGTGGAGTAGGCTTCGATCTCTCAACCGCAGCTTGAGAGCTGCAGTTGTGTTTGCGTCGTAGCCAGCGAGCGTGGAGGCTGCGCTTTGCCTGCCACATATGCATGAGTTTAGCATCTGGGTGGGGCCACCCTCCTCCTGGGTGACCGTGGAGGTGGCGTTGGCTGCGACGCGGAGCAGAGTAGCTGTCCATGTGTCGAGGTCGTCTATGGGGCTTTGCGGACGCTGAGCTCGTAGTGAGGTCGGGGCAGCTGTCCTTCGTGATGCTGTTACCGAAACGGGTGGGCCGTTCGGGGTCGAGGAGGAGCGTCAGAGCCAATGTCTTGGCAGTGATCCAAACCTTGGCTCCTTTGCGACCGCAGGCTTTGCTGGGGCAGCCCCACTCGGCGTGTTGCGCGTTAAAGTCACCCACTATAAGTAGCATCTCGTTCCGCGCGGTCGCACACGCCTTGCGGAGGAGAGTGGGTACATTAGCACTATTGTCACTTGGGGGGCTGTACACGTTTAGGACGTTGAGTGGGGATTCGGTTCGGCTGTTTGGAACGACCTGTACGAAAGTGCGCTGGACTTCGGAGTAGTCAAGATCGAGTTGATTGGCGGTGAGGTTGCGGTGTACAAGGATGGCGGATCTCTGGCGGAGATCCGGCGCCACCGGTTGGTTGTAAGCGGTATAGCTGGCGAGTTTGGTGTTGGTGTATGTTTCCTGGAGCGCTATAATGTGGGGTGTAGATGCGCTGGCCCTGCAGCGTATACTCCAAGGCTCTCCGCTTTGCCTTGAAGCCCCTGCAATTCCACTGCCATACTGTGATGGGCGCGCTAGCCATCGCGCTTCCTGTAGGGTTCGGGACCCTGCGGAAACGCTACGTCGGTTTTGATAATACCGCCAGCAGACGCGCGCACGGCTGCACTCTCGGTATAGAGGGAGGCGCACCAGGCGACTGAGTGGGGCTTTGGTGTAGTGAGGGCGTCAGTTTGCGGAGGGCCCGTGAGGTGGTCGATGCGTGTGGTTAGGGTGTGAATATTGGCAGCTATTTTGGTACAGCCTTCAACGAGCTGGTCGATAGTGGGGGTCAGCCGTTTCAGGACGTCCTCTATTTTAGATAAGCGGGCGTCAAAGCATTCTAATTTTGCATCAAGGTCAGAGGTAGAGGAGGGGGGAGGTGCCTTGCGCTTATTGCACTTGGGCTGGTCGGTGCCCATGTGGGGTTCATTGGTGGGGTCGGAGGTGGGAGCGCGAGCCACCTGCTGCGGCCGCGGTTGTGGGTGCGCCTGTGTAGAATCAAGGCTATGATATTTAGCATTACCTCTGCTAACTGTAGCTGTAGTTTAACCATGTCTGCCAATTCCCTTACCTGGCGGTTGGGCAGCTTGCTTGTAGCTGGTAGAGGGGTCTTCCACGCGACCTGTTTGGTGGACTTTGTATCCGGCCCGTCCTGGAAGTTTGCCCGGGAGTCCCGAGAGCGCAATGGGGAGCGACTAAGCTGTCGTGGCTGGAGCTGCTGCTTCGCAGTGGTGGGAAAGGGTCATCGCCTGGGGGTCGTTGTTGGCGGCCGCGGCTCAGAGAGCGAGACTGATGGCCCCGTGACAAGGTGCCGGGGTCAGTTTCAGTGTCCGTGGAGAATTTGGAAGATTTAGGTCAGTTGGTAGGCACGAAACGGTATTTACAGCTTCTACTGCCAGTGGGATGTGGGCCTTTGCATACGATGCACGTGGCTTGACAAGTGTGCGGTTGGCCGACTGGTTGAGGTTCGTGGGCCACGCCGCAGCGGCGGCAAGTGGGTTGGCGCGGTTGTGGGCACACATCGGTGCTGTGACCTAGTTTGCGACAGCTGAAACAAGCCTCCGGGTGCCCCTTGTAAGGGAAGACCTCGAAAGTGAAGCCCAAATACTGCATGTATCGGGACAGCTTGGTGTCGGCAAACGTGACGACAAAGTGTCGTGTCTGGCCCATACGCCGCGCAGCAACAATAGGGATGTCGGGATTGCGAGCCCGAAGCTCGGCGAAGATTTCGGCGTCGCTTTCATAGCTGTAAGCCCGGTACAGAATCCCCCGCACGGAGTTCTCCGGGGCTGGGGCGTAGGCGGCGACCGGGACTTCTGTGGTGTCGATGGTGATGGCGCAGAAGTTGGCGCAAGACACTGCACGAGCACTGTCAGGCGTGCTCACTGTCACTGTGTTGTTATCAAGGTGAATTTTAACCTGGTCGGCAGTAACTGCCAGGCGTTGGTCGACGTTAGCGGCTGCGTAAACGCCAATCAGGTGGGGCCAACGGTGTGGAGGTTGAGTGTGCCGTGCGGGCGAAGGACTATCTTGAGGTCGTCCGACGGCAGGCAGAGAAGCGGGCGCTTTCTGGTCGGCGGTGGAGGGCGGCCGCGTTGCCATGCATTTGGGGCAGACAGCGTCGTGGCCGGCGTCTGGGCTCCGGCAGGTTGTTGTTCAGGCAGAGATGGGCGTCGGTAGCGGCGTTGCATCTTGAACGCCGTCTATGTGCCGTCGGATAACTCCTCGGTGGTGATATCGGAGCCTTCCACGGTGTAAGACATCTTTGATGCGGCGTTGGGCACGGCAGGGTGCGGCGTCGCCACCGCAGCTGCGCGCGAACGCGTCGAGGTCGTGGCAGCTCTTAGGCTTAGCAGCCGCAGCAGGTTTGGCCAAAAGAAAAAGGTCGAAAAAATATGAAAACTTGCTTGCCTTGCTACGGAAAGCACAACACCGGGTTCGAAGCGGTGCTAGCAAGTCCACTCCAAAAAAGTAGAAGTAAGTGGCCGGTAAAAAGAGAAATTGCCCGGAAAACACGGAGCGCATATGAAATGCGTCCGTTCAGCATTCACACTACAGCATTCTCACGCAGATGTTTGCATGAAAAGCTGATCAGCTTGCAGTGTTATTGTGTTCAGAATGGATAATTGGCGATAAAAAAATATGCTTCTCGTTAATGGCGTTCTGTTAGCCCTGCGCGCTTTACTGTAGCTACTGTCATCCAAGTAGTTCTTCGTCCTTGTATATTTTTTTTGCGCCACAAGCTCGGAATGAAATACCGAACCTTTATTTAATTTAAATCAAGGTTTTGCTCAAGTGAACCAATCTTGCGATTATTTTTGATCAAAAGCAAGGTTCCCTGAAAAAACATGGTGGCCACACAGTAATGCGAATTTTCTAGACACTCACTCGCGCTTTTTCTGGGACTAACATCGAGCCTCATGCACTGAAACTCACTGAGACTCAAAGGCATGTATATTTGAGTGCATGCTGAGGAATGAATGGTTTACATATGTCACGTAATAATGCTCAAAGCTGAATGTTTCGTGACGAGCCACAACATAAACGAGGGTCGAACGATATCACGTCTTCTCTGTAGGCTATTAAAATGTAACGTAATGTAAATTACATTGCGTACAACCTGTGGCTTCCAAGGCATTGACGATAACTAAAGAAAAGGAACCTAAGCGAATGACTGTAATCTCGATTTAATGCAGTGGCTAAACTTATACCTACCACTATGCCTTAGTAAACAACTTCTAGCTCTGCCTTCTACTGTACAGCACTGATTCTAGCATTCGGACAAGGCGAAATGAGCCGGAATAATGTGTGTGCATTGTTTACGTATCTTCTTAACCTTTTGTCTAAGTTTTCTGCTGCTCACGCAGCGATTGCCGGCGACAAACGCCGGAACAGCAGCTTGCGGCGCTTCACCGGCGGCGGCGGTGATGGCATCGTCGTCGTCAGTAGCAAGAGCAGCAGCAGCAGCAGCAGCAGTAGTAGCAGTAGTAGTAGTAGTAGTAGTAGTAGTAGTAGTAGTAGTAGTAGTAGTAGTAGTAGTAGCAGCAGTAGTAGCAGTAGTAGTAGTAGTAGTAGTAGTAGTAGTAGTAGTAGTAGTAGTAGAAGTTAGTAGTAGTAGCAAGAGCAGTAGTAGTAGTAGTAGTAGTAGCAATAGCAGCATCAGTAGCAGCAGCAGCAGTAGTTGCAGCAGCAGCACTAGTAGTAGCAGCAACAGTTAGCAATAGTAGCAATAGTATACAGCAGCAGTAGTTGCAGCAGCAGCACTAGTAATAGCAGCAACAGTTAGCAATAGTAGCAATAGTATACAGCAGCAGTAGTAGTACTAGTAGTAATAGCAGCTGTAAAGCAGAAGTAGCAGCAGGAGTAGTAGCAGCAGAAACAGTAGTAGCAGTAGTAATAGTAGTAGTAATGTAGTTGTAGTCGAAGCAGTAGTATTTTATTTCAGTGGAGCAGCAGCATCGTTTACAGCATTTTACAGCAGCAGCCACAGCAGAAGTAGCAGTAGCAGCAGAGGCTGCAGAAGCAGCAGCAACAGTAGCAGTAGTTGGAGTAGCAGTAACTGTAGTAGCAGCAGCAGCAGTGTAATAGTAGTAGCAGCAGTAGATATATAGATAGTAGCAGCGATCGAGTAGTAGTAGTAACAATAGTAGCAGCAGGAGCAGCACCAGTAGCAGTAGTAGTAGTAGTAGACAGTAGTAGTAGAAGTAGAAGAAGTAGTAGTAGAAGCAGTAGACCGTAGTAATGGTATTAAGGACTTCAATACAAAGCTAGCGTACAAAAAGAAACATTGTCGTATAGGAGACAGCTTGTAACGAAACGCGGTTTCTACTGGCCAAGAGTCCTGCATTACTAAAATCCTGTTAAGTGGCAACTGCGACAATCTGCACGCTACGCAGTGCCAAGAATTAATTGCATGAGTGCTCTAGGTATGCTAATAAATTTGTTTGCAGGCTCTGGCTTTCCCATTTATTCAACCATAGGTTCTCTACAGAAATGGTAAATCAGATTAGACTGTTTCCGACTATTAGCATTAATTTCGCAATAGTAAGCTGACTATTAGAAGAGAAAATTATAGTCACCGTTCCGTTTCGTGAATTTTCCACCGAAATTTCACTAAGGTATTTTTTTCCTATATGGGGCACTGTGACTCAGTACGTAAATTTTATTGGAACTTGCTGGGTTCAGTCTTTGGATATTATAATTGAATGTAGTCTTTTTAAAAACGTAAAGTTATAACTAGGCCCGAGCAGGTGCCGTTAAAATTCATGACGTCATGGGAAATTGGCGCGGAAATTTCGAGGCAGCGTCGCCACCCATTTAGCTTTTGCGTTTTCCCTCAATTCTCAGCGATTTTCTGACGATAACAGATACTTTTTTGGTAATTTAGTAGGGTAATCTACTAGTGCAACACAATTTCTTTTTCCTTAGTGTGCATTCGGGAGTTATTTATTCGTGTAAGATGGTTTCTAGAAGAATATATGCCACAGGTGACATTTTGCTAATGTCATTGTAGCTCTGACAGATGCAGCCGTACCGAGGGCGTAGTGTTGCCTGTGAACCAGGAAACGAGAGAAAGGGTAAGTGACCATCGATGCGGGCATAACACGTTCCATCGAGTCTCTGGGTGGATAGGATTGTATGCCGATCTCGGTCACAAACCGTGGCACAGGGAAGCTCGACGGTTTCCAGAGTTCGCTGCTGTCACTGTAAAAGTGCACTGAAAGTAAGAAAAAACCGCATGGACAAGTTCGTCTTTCAAGTCAGCATACTCATACTTCATCTGAGCGTCCTATCGGCGATGACCGAAGCTATGCTACAAACCCACTCGCACGGTGTATTTCTAAAGTGGGCGTTTTCTTTTCTCTCAACTATCACGCGACTAGTTAAGCGTTTCGTATGCGCGGGTGTCAAGGCAGGTCGTGCTATAAGCACAGGAGACAAACTTGCTGACTCATCAAACCTGTTAGACTCGAACAAAAAAAAATGTCAGTGTCGTTTCACTTCATGAACGCGGGTTACGCGCAAGCGTATGGACGCCACGAACATGAACAGCGAGAACAACGGCGTCGAAGCACGAACTCAAAGGGCGCGAACTAGGTCGCGGACGCTGCATTGATCTCGACGGTGCGACGCCGGGTGTGCCACAGGAACGCACGCCTGCTACGCATGCACAGAAGGGGCGCTGCGATTACGCAGCGTCTAAGCAAAACACTATAAACGAAGGCGGGCTTTCTGGTAAAAACGCGGCCCCTTGCGTAGGCCGATCTTTTGTTATTGTTTCGCATTTTTAATATTTCTTTCTGAGAAAATTTAACATAAAAGGTATGCGCTGTCAGTGCTTTGTTTCATGACATTTGTTTTGTGGGCTGTCATCCTTAAAATTCCGAGGAATAACTTTGTAAAGAATGTAAGAGAAAAAAGCGCAGAAGAAATGTAGCAGAAACGTACTTCGCTACTCGTGTAACTGCGACCCCACCATACAACTCCCACCATACAGCTCAACAGATCCGTTAGGCAAGGATGCCCCATGTCACCAGTTCTTTTTGCTCTGTACTTAGAACCCTTGTGCCGAACAATTCTGAACGACAGCAACATAACACGCTTCAGTTTCGCAGATACTTCTCTGAAAGTCCTCGCCTACGCCGACGACCTTACGCTTGTGGGGTGCCTCCAGAGAGGAAATCCGCCAAGGAGTGCAGCATGTCATGGACTTTTGTAAAGTTTCTGGTGCTACAGTGAATCGAGAAAAGTGCGCGGGTGCATGGCTAGGCGCCTGGGACTTAAAACCAACCACCTTCCTAGAGGTGAAATGGACGTCTGAAATCATCAGCTACCTCAGTGTGTGTTTTAATACTGCCAACCAACAGAATGGACAAAATACAATTCGAAGTGGTACTCTCGCGGCAAAAGTGCAACAGTGGCATGGGAGAACGGTACCGCTTATGAACAGAGCCTTTGTGAGTAACACTGTGTTCTTTCCAGCTATATGGTACTCAGCGCAGGTGATGCCCTGTTTGCCGGCTCAGGTGAATCGAGTGCATAGTTTTTGCGCAACATATATTTGGGAGTCACGGTTTGAGCGCATGAGGCGCAGTAATTTATTCTTAAGTAAGGCAAAAGGAGGCCTAGGGCTGGTAAACGTAGAGGTAAAACTCAAAGTTCACAGGCACCTTTTTTTCAAAAACCAAACCCAGCATATTATACGTCATTCTTTCAAACAATTAGGAGGGGGGTACTTAAGCGAGTGGATCGAAAGTGCCCAAGGAGTCCCACGAGCCCGCACCCTAAAATTCTACAGGGAGGTGGAGCAGGCAGCTCGCTTCTTCGAGCAGCGTTTTTCTCAAGAGTACCTAAAAAATGTAAAACGGAAGAGACTGTACTGGAACACTATAGATATGCTATTCCCACCACCCCTATATCGGTCTCGAGTTGGAAGCCAGCTGGAGTCTGACGTTTTCAAGCGTCTACCAAAATATCCTGTAAAAACAGCGATTAAGGATTTCTTTGTTAGGTTACATGTCGAAATTCTACCTGTAAAAACATGGCTACGTAACAAGGGTTTCTTCGTGCCGTGGTCAACGGACTGCCCGCTCTGTCCCTATCCATAATCGTTGCAGCACGTATTTTTGTTTTGTACAAATGCAGTACTATTTTGGCACAACATACGAATTGTGTTTGACGTGC
Organism: Dermacentor variabilis; assembly: GCF_050947875.1. NCBI lineage: Eukaryota > Metazoa > Arthropoda > Arachnida > Ixodida > Ixodidae > Dermacentor > Dermacentor variabilis. The sequence continues at coordinate 83,846,071 of NC_134572.1, forward strand.
AGATATACCCAAATTCGGATAACGTAAAATATCTGACACTGGAAGATGACAAAAATAACAACAGTGTTGAAACCCTGTTATTGCTAGGTTTGTATGCAATTTGGATATCCCGAACTGATTACGTCCTAGCACTAGAAAACGCAAAACCTACGTGGACGCACTTTTGTGATGCTTTTGCGTATACAAGTTCGCTGCTGGGCGGCGAAGATGAGTTTAGCAAGCGATGGCAGGTGTGGCAGAAGCGCCTGCAGCAAAGATGAATACTTATATAGATGTGCAATTCTCTGTGTATGTGTGTGTGTGTGTTAGAAAAGCTGTGAAGAAAGAACGCTTCCGTGCATGGTACCTGCTATGTTAAAAAAGGAAATAAAAGGAACTAAAAGGAAAAAAAATCGTGGTTGAGTGGTAGCGTCTCCGTCTCACACTCTGGAGATCCTGGTTCGATTCCCACCCAGCCCATCTTGCAAGTTGTTTTTTATTCATGAAGCGCCTGCCGGCATTTATCGCTCACGGCCAACGCTGCCGACACCGACGCCGACGACACCGGCTTTTCTGCGACACGAGCTCCTTAACGCTATCGCCTTAATATGAGCGACTTGAGCGTCATATAGAATGCGTCGCGGCCTCGGACAAACACCGCCGATATGAACAGCTGGCCAGTCAAGGTTGCGCGTAAAAGCATGAAATTCGGTATCTCATTCCTGGAATGATATCGTACAGCAGAAATCGTGGCTTTTTGCCTTCATATCAAAGAAAGCGGCAACAAGGAATGTCCACTTGAACACGCACCGCAGTGAGTGGCTTCGGCACACAAGATTCGTAGTCAGTAATTCTCACACGAACAAAAACACGAAAAACAAACCTTCGCAAAAAGAGGAAGGGATCGCTGAATGGTATGCTTCGGTGCGAAGTGGAGCATCACCGCCATGCTCATTCTTGCGTGCGTTTAGTAATTTCCTTTAGCAGTAAATTGGATGGGAAGCAACTTCACGCTATGAGAAGCAGTCGACAGGGAAAGTCAGCAGAGAGGGAGACCAATCATGATGTGCGAAGATGTTTTTTTCAGATAATGAGGCAGTTATGATGCTCTGAAAAAGCTTTTAATTTAGTGACGAGATTACCGTCGCGCAATTTTTCTCGCATTCGTTTTTTTTTTTTTTGCTTTAAGCTTGTAACGCAAGGTTGTTCCTTGTTTAAGCTGATTAAACCACACGCAGTAGAACAGCAACACTGGGAAAAGCGAGAACCGCAAAAAAAAAAGAAAAGATAGAAAAGGATCGCGAGAGATAGTGAAGAAAGATCTACCTCCTCGGGGAACAAGTGCAAATGCAGTACGTCTCGACTGCCGACTTATTGGTGTTACAAGTATGTTACCGAGGCGAGATGAAACATGCCTGTAGTGAAAGCTGTACATAATTCTGAATAAATCGCTGCTACACTCTAAAAAAAAGTTTACACCCTTTGGGTTTTATTTTGTCCCCCCAAAATAATCGTCATCTGTCTTGCCCGAATTTCCTTTCTTTAACGCTGCGAGCCCGGCACTTCTTAGTCACGAACGGCTTGTGCGTTATCAGCTTGACACAGCATTCTCAAAAGGAAAGTAGCGAGCGCCTTATTTTCAAGAGAAGAAACGCAAGCAAGGCAGATGACGATTATTGTTTGGGGGAAAGATAAGCCCCAAAGGGTGTAAACTTTTTTTAGAGTGTACATGGGCAAATCGCACAGCTCTGATAATTTATGCGTAACGTCATAGTTTAAGTTGTTATGACCTTGATGAAATTATAACTTCTCTCGAAATTCAAAAAACAGCCTCCAGCTACAAAGCTTTACTGCTTTTGACGATCTGCCTTTGCTAGTTGATATGCTCAGCATAATATAGCAGATGAAATTGTAAAGGCGGATACGTACCTTCTTAAAGCTGCCGAAAAGGTAGGACTGACCCTATGCTAGGCGCAGACAAACATATAGAGGGTTTTGATCTTTTCAGCCATTGGGCATAGACGCAGGCAGTGCTTAAAATAAGGGAAGGCCCGGAAGGTGGGGGGGGGGGGGGGGAGTAAAGGAGCAATCCGTGAACTTTTGCTGTTTCACTGTCCACTCCTACTTCTGAAGGAAAATTTTAAGCCTTGGACGAACGCAAAACGATCCCAACTTAGCTTCCCTTATCAGCTGTCGGCTAGGCTTTTATCACAGTGTTCATTGTCGGTAAAACGCCAGAAGTGTTAAATGGAGTGGCCAACCTATTGCGTACAGAAATCAATGCTATTTCACGGTAGCAGCGGTACGTGTCTTAATCTTCGCTAATCCTAATCCTTTCAAACTAGATATAATATTTAAGAAAACAGCGACGAACCATCGCTAATTCTTCGTCGTTAAAGTACGACAATAATTAGTAAAAGCCGATTCTGCCAATAATTATTTCGATGCCAACAAAAAGCAAGTAGCAAGGGCGAATTCGAATAGAAGTGGATGCTTTCGGCGCCGCCATGTTGTCACAATAGCTACGCAACTTGCGCAACTCGCGGAAATCCTCCCAAAAGCTCATTCTAAGACAGCCTGCTTTAGGTGACCACATCTTTTTTATATTGTGTTCTATGCATGCGGCACTTCGTACCTGCTATTTTATAGAAAACGCCAGTGTTTTCCGTAAGACGTACCGAGACTACCTATTGAACTGTTATTGCGGCATACGCGTGTTTTGCACTTACCATCACCATTCATTTCATCGTTGGGTGATGAACTAATCCAGCCATCTTCGGCAGTTCTTCTCCCGTTGCTAGGTGTTGATGAGACAAAAGGTCGCGTCCTGTCTTCGGTCTCAACGATGGTCTTGATAACCCCGATGTACAACTTCAGGTAATCGGTACGGTATAGGTCGTAGTCCTTCTGTACTTCTCTCCTTTCGAAGAAAATTGGCGAATTTGTAGCCAGTCAGCGCTACGTGAGAGGCTTCTAACATAAGCCAAGCATGCGGTTACAAAAGATGTTAAAAGCATCTTAATTAGCCCGAAGTCATTCTTCGAGGTAAACAGAGTTTTGTTCCTTGTATTTATTAATAGCTAACCGTGCGTTTCAGAGCAAGCAGGTATGCTGCCCAGTTCTTTTCTTCCTCGCAATACCAAATGAAATCGAGGCTCTCAAGTTTTCTAGTAAATGAGGACAAAAATGCATACCACCAACCGGAAGAAAGGGCGTCTTCGTTTTCGTTGTTTCCAGCCCAAATGACCACAGAAGGGTGATATTGTAGTCGTCGAACCTAAGAACAAAAGATTTTTAATGGTGTAGTCTATACAGACCAATGGCTGGTTGATTCGAAGTTTCTGTGAGCGATGACCACCATTTTACAAAGAATTCTTGAAGTGTGCTGACAAAATGTCGAAGGCGCGGGCTCTTCAAAATCTGAACTTCATTTTTGTGGGTGCTTCGCGAAACTGTCGAAATAGGCTATTACGTAAACTTCGAGATGAAGCTTTCACTCAAGGCAAACATAAATTTCTTAGTTCAGACATGTATGAAAGGCGGAAAAAAATCGTCTTATCGTAAGGATACAATCGCCTTGAGTGGAACTGGCTGAATGTAAATGTTACACAAGCATCTATTGAGTATTGATTGAGTATTGTAAAAATGTTGATTCGTTCCCTGAAACAGTTTCAACGCTGTCGGAAACAGTTGACCTCAAGTACCTTGAAAACAGCAAGCTTATAATTGTTAAACAGCAACAAATTCAATGATTCTTTACGAGGGCGGCTGATGAGTATCTAGAGGACGAGAAAATGTCCACTGCGAATTATCAGCGTGGTTACTTGGGGCATTTAAAAGTAAAATTTTCTTGTAGTGGTATACTGAGGAATTTATTTAAACAGGAGATAATGGTAATCCCTCTCCTGAACATGTTTGATGCCGTCGCAGTTACTGCGCTTGCGTTTGGGCTACCTTAGTCGTCTCCACATGCATCTTCCGTATTTGGTTGTTACTGCGCGTCGTGCATGACTATAACGTACCTTCGATTGTTGAACTGCTGAACACCTTCGTAAATAAAGGATCCATAAGGCAACTTTATATTGCAGCTGTGCAACCGGTCATGGCAAAGAGGCAGACGCTGTCAATACACCCGCACGTTACATTTTGATGCTTATTTTTGCTTCGGTCTGTTTGAATAAATCTGTTCTGTGTTTATTACCCGCATCTTTTTCTTGCATTGACATGGGCATCAATGTGTGTCAACGCAAGTCGACCTATGTTTTATTCTTTTGTTTCCTGTACTGCCATGTGTCACCATGTGAAAGGTTGTCGGGAGCTTCAGGCAAACCAAGACGGCATTGCAGTCCTGGCTCCATCGTTCTAAATGAAGGAATAATTTGACTTGAGCTACTTTTCGCGAACGCGAAGAGATAAGGAAGAGGCAAGGCACGCATTGTGGCCTGCTCATGAAGTGACGTTCCTATTGATATAAAGGCAATAAAACTTAAGGTAAGCTTCTGTCGGATTTTGTATCTTTGCACCGTTATTTCATTCATCGGAGGACGTTGCCTGGGCTGGGCAGATCATCGTTTTCATCAGATCATTACAAACGCGTTTCGTTGATTTCACAAAGCTTTCCGTTCGTAAGGACTCATTACCATCGGTCAGTCGTCTTTGCTTATAATATGCTCTCTAGCATAATTAGCCGGCGTGTATTCTTAAGAACTAGTTTATTCTACGAAGCTTTTCATGAATTCATCACCTGGTTCGCTCGCGTCATGTGTTTTGTTTGATTTCAACCTTTCTTATAGCGGAAGTCAGAACGTGGGTACATCTAGTCACGCCTTTGGAAGCTATAAAAGCTTCTTATGAACACATCACTTTCTGTAAGGAAAATGCAGTACAAGGGGATAAGGTGGAAACTTGGGCGAGTTGGTGATTCAATATCGACAAGTTTGCACAGCGCAAAAGACGAGGACTGGAGGAAGAACACAACACAGGCGCTGCTTAGGCGCTGCTTGGAACGAATTTTCAAGATGACACAAGTTTCCAGATATAAATTCCCGAACGTCGCGAACTCCACGGCTAGTATTTGTGAATTGCAATATAGGCCATAATGTAGTTAGTTAAAAACTTAATTAGTGCATTTTTATTATTTAGTCAAATTTACATCTCAATTTTTTGTTCAAGTAGGGCCCGCCGCTACGAGTATATATATATATATATATATATATATATATATATATATATATATATATATATATATATATATGTGTGTGTGTGTGTGTGTGTGTGTGTGTGTGTGTGTGTGTGTGTGTGTGTGTGTGTGTGTGTGTGTGTGTGTGTGTGTGTGACGGCAGTCAGTCAGCCCTGTGTGTAGAGTTCGCGTGCCAGCGGTGTTATTCGCAATTTGACATAGATAAAGCTTTTTAGGGATGTTATCTAGTTGGCGATCACCTGTTGCTGGACTTCGGTGGCGACATTGTAGAGAAAAGACCGATCCGCCGGATAAAGACTCGCTGAAAACATCATGTCCTGCCAGATAAGGATTCCCAGCTCGTCGGCGAGGCTATAGAAGTAATCCGTTTCGTACACGCCGCCACCCCAAACGCGAAGCATGTTCATGTTCGCCTCCTGCAAAGAATGGGTGCAAACAGCGGGTCTCATTGTGTATTTTTGCCTGTCCATTGAGCGTACGCAATACATTTGACTTCTCTGAAGTGCTTTCATTTTATTACCAAGCACAGCCGCCGCCAATGGTGCTCTTTTTAACCACCGGGAAGTGGGATCGCTATGGGAGATTGTGCAAACTCCAAGTTTCGAGGCAAGGGGACTCGCTGAGGTGGCTACATTCAGTGGAGAGCTCGGCAATATTTTGCTTAAGAGAAAGTATAGACTCAAGAACGGTGCCATGGTTTCATCAAAAAAACTCAGATTTCCATAAACATCGTCCTAGTTTTTTTTTTTTCTTGTGGGAGCAGCGGTGTCTGTGCATAGACCCGCGTAATGTGCAAACACGACTGCGCAGACGCCTCCCGCTGTCACGCGGTGAATTTTTACTTCATCGTTTCAAGCTCTTACAATACTTACAACATTCATCAGCTGCATATGACACTGCAGGTAAAAAGATATCTATATATTGCAAAACCCAAGAAGACAGAGACGAGAACACGTAGAGACGACATCAGCGCCCCTGGGATCCTACTCTTTCTTGTCTGTTTTTGTTTAGCACTGTAGACGCAACTTTCTGACTAGCCTAGTACTCTATTTTCGTTCGGGAAGCAATATTGCAGTAGCTATGAACACAAATAACGTTCTTGATTTTCGAAACATTTCAGTATAATGTTTCCAAAGTTACCTTGACAGAAAGCAGCAGCGCCCTGACGTACTCGTTTGTGATTCTCTCCGGAAATATATCTGGTGGCACCCAGTTGCTGCCTTTAGCATATACGGGGACGTCATTAACCACGAAGCCGAAAGCAGTCGCAGTGTCAAAGTCCTCTGCAACGCAAATGCAATTGAACGCAAAAGAAACAAGTTCTGTGTTGTCTTGCAAACTCTACTGGATATACAGTTCTTCATAACCAACACGTCTGCGTTTCCTTCGCAACATCATGGTTTTAGCCAGACGCATAAACAGCATGCAAGACTAGCAAAATTTAATGATCAGTTTAGTACGATATTATTTTCTATCGTTATCGCACACCGTGCACGTATGCTTTCGAAGTACTATAGGGTGATCATCTTTGAAGCAGGTTTAAAGTGCTCGAGCGCTTGAATAAAAAATGAATCCTTATGTGTTATGTGAAAAAAAGAACATCCATATGATTATGAGGCACGCCGTAGTGGGGGACTCGAGAATAATTTTGACCACCTGGCTTTTTTTAACGTGCACCCATGCACAGCACAAGGACGTTCTTGCATTTCGCCCCCATCAAAATGCGGCCGCCGCGGGCGGGATGTAAACCCGCGCCCTCGAACGCAGCAGTGCAATGCCAAAGCTACTACACCTCCACGACGGCGAGCACTTGAATACTAATGAGCAGGTGTTTTGTCTAGGAATGGATGACCCTATGCGCGCCTATACAACGATTGTTTGGTTCATGCATTGGCTCTTAATTATTCATCTATGACCACTGGTGCAGCTGTAGGGCTTTATAGTATCGTCTGTCGTGGCTGGCCCCAAATTTGAAACTGTTCTCGGTTGTCTTATTAATTGCGTGGTGCACAGACGTGTACCTTAACTGCCATGTATCTACAAACGTCAAATAAATAAATCTCACCGTCACATCATGATTCTCAATTCATTGGCTGTCGTGCCCTTGAAGGTACGCTTGTTTTCGATTCTGTAGTTGCCACAATTTCTCCTCCGGCACTGTCACTTAATTTGTTAGGTGGATTGACGTGCAGACGGCCGTCAAACGATTTCACGTAAAAATGACTTTTTAATTTTGTACGGTGGTTAGATGCCACTGCCAGAGCTTGCTATGAGGTTCGAGGATGTGACGCGTAACGTCACGCGAAACTTCGTGATGAAATGGGGCGTGTGACATCATGAACCGACGTCACAATTAGTCACACTTGCTACATGTGGTAGTATCCAATATACCGTACGCTGCTAAAGCCTTATTCTTAATTTTAATATATGTATCAGAAGAAAACGTGCTCGCACAGTTTTGTAACGCCGGCCTAAAGGTGTACGGTTATAGCGCAAGATAACGCATACAAATTCTTTGAGTTAGCCAATAGCAATACGACTGCACATACCAAAATACACAATAATCAAAATCAGCACTAAACCGCTGTCCTCTGTTTGGTCATAAGAAGTACAATGTCTACTACGACATGAGAGCGGAAACATAATTCTTCAGAAAACATTAAAGAAGCATCAGAAAGGGTGCTCTACTTAGTAGCGTTTGCTTATCAAGATCTGTAGCCGAAAATAATGACTGACGATTAAAAGCTATATCATGGCTTAGCGAGAACTTTAACTTGGGATGATCTCATTATGGTGTGACGTTCTTTTTATTTTCCCAAAACTCAGCATGCTTTTTGTTTTTATTTCCATCCGTGAAGTTGTATTTTTTTGGTGAATATGTGCTTTCAGATAAACTTTCACTGGCTTCTTTCGTGGATCATTTCTTGTGTCGAGCTTCGCCATTTCTTTTTCGGTTTGTCAGTAAGTGCGCAGTTCTCTAATTTTGTTGTCGCTGAAGCGTGCTCTAAAACTGCAGATCGTCCTACTGCGATTTCACCAAACAGGAATAGAATTTAGTGCATTTGGCATTGCAAAGCAAATGTTGCGAGATTTGTAACAATAAGTGGATATAGAACACGAATGCTCAAAGAAAAAAATAATTAAAAGGTAAATACGATTATGTGTCACCATTAGTGAAATTTCTCAGTTCAATCAATAGAGGGGATGCAGAGCGAAGAGTAGGGTAGGTGTTCTAGTACAGCGAAGGATAAATTGGTTCCAAGAACTCACGCACTATCAATGCAGAGCACGCAGGGGCATTTTTCGCGGTGCTTAATCCAGTGCCCCTCTTTTGTCAAATTTCGTCGCACGCGGCGTACTCTATTTCTCAGACGCTTCAGGATCTACACGTAAAAAGCTTCATTGATAGCTCGACCTTCTGGCACAAGTTTGTGGTTCACAATTGCACGGCAATAAAAAAGAAAATGCGTTAAACATGACTAATTTTTTCTTTATATTTTATGGCCTTTTTTGGGGGGCAGGGAGTGGGGGACTCTGTTTATTTTTATTTTCCTACTTTTTGCTCTATACGTCGTGTTTGTAAATCCAAGTTTCGCCATCGGTGACATACCACCATTTGCAAGAATTCATCGCTGTCGTTTGGCGTTTTCTAATTAATGCGACATTCTTTTCGTCGCAGCTTCTGCTCAGGAGTGTGCAGTTCTTCCTTTTCATTTCATATGTATTCAATGAGAGCTCGGTCCATCCACAACGTATCCAAACGAAATGCTTCTGATGTCATTATAACAGCCCTTCAACGGTCACTGAGCACAAGAGAACGCACATGATCGATGTTTTATCTTCGCACGAAGTCGAGGGCCGTCCTGATCTTACACCGTCCTTCGTGTTTCCACGGCCCGAAAGTGCTAGAGCCACTTGGACACAGCTATTTCCTTGAGCGCGTCCTTCCCATAGACCTTTCGTAACATTCGATGAATTCGTGCACCTTCTTGCTCATTTTCATAGGAAACTTGATATTGATTTTTGTTCCGTCATTTCGTAGATCTTCACTTAGACAGAGTAATTAAAATTGGTTGCACAAGAAGTGCACGCAGAAAATACTCTCTCGTCATGCAGCACTCTGGCTTGTACGAGGTGCCAACCGGGTCCTTTCAAAGGGAGAGAGCGTAGCCGCTGCACCCTCTCCCACTAACTTGCTGACTCACTGCATGAACTTTTGTGACAGACTTCATATGACCCACAGCAAGTACAAACTAGGCCAAAAACAACCCCCGCAGCGGCAGGGGAAGCACTGTCTATGCTCTGTGTTAAATTTGCGTTCGTGCATCTTTTCAGTTCAAACTGTGTCCTTTCGAAAAAAAACTAAACAAAATAATCTCAGTGCCCTTCCACTCTGAGAAGAATTATGACCAGCGAAGCTGTGTATCTAGGCCCCTTAATTGCGAACTGCACCTCCGCCGCGGGTTGGGCCGGTATTGCACTATCTTCCGGATCGGCCCATGTATGTGGAGGGCTTAACGCTTGCTTCACCTCCGCGTCAGGTAGGCCCGGCATTGTGATTCGTGATTGGCCCACGTATGGGGAGTGCTTAACGCTTGCGTCATTTCCACTGCGGGTGGGCCTGGCATTGCACTATCTCTGAGATCGGCCCAAGTATGGGGAGTTTTTTGCTTACAATGACACGAAAATTTCCTTGGACGATAGAGGTATACAGCTTCGCTGTAAAAACAACGGCTTGCTTTTCTTTGTTATTTTTTAGTTTAAACGGCAAACGTTGAACCGTTAGATATAATGCGTATACTTAATAAATATCTAACAGAGAATTGAGGAAAATAGACTGTAATCACTTCTATGACACCCACTCTTGAAATACTTGTCCTTTGTAAATATAAAATCAGCAGACGAGGTTCTCGGTGTTAGTGGTCATGTACAGATTGATGAAAAAGAAATGCTATGCCTTGACTGATTAAAAAATGTTTGTAGTTGCTGTCCAGCACGGCCCGCACGAGCGACAACAAAAAATCTTACGGATCACGTCCTCGTTCAGCTGAACTGTTCGAAACCCGATCCGGATGCTCTTCTCGAATGGTTCGTCGTCTACGGAAGCTGATATTTTGAGCGTGTACAAACTTTGCGGACCATAACCGACTGGCCACCAGCGAAGAATAGTGATGTCCTGCGTTTAAAAAAAAACTATCAGTACTTAGAGTTAGTGTACAATGAAGCAATTAAGAAATATACCTTTAGTGTCTTCCCTAAGATGATCTCGATGTCGTCGAATTTTACAAAACAAAAATCAGGCGTACCACAATTAGGAGCTTGTCAAAAATATTTGTGCTATTCATTTTAACCCATAAACTTTTAAGCCTTGCTGTTCTTTTGCTTATAATATGTTAAATATACGCCGGAAACCATGAATGGTTTGTTCCTTAGCGAACCGCTCTAGCGTGGAAGGAACTGTGACTGCAGGGCTTTTTTGCCAGCTGTACAAAAATATGGCCCGCTCACAACACAATGAGCCCTGTTCTTTAAAAAGGTAGATAAAAATACAAGATTTAAGAAGCTTACCTCCGGCATTGGGACAAGTAGTTCGAGCTTGCTATCCGGTTGCATCGACGGCTGAAATGTAACGGACTCCATGCCCAGAAAAACATCCTCCAAAGTCATCCAGACTGTTCCAATCCGTGGCTTAGTACTTGAAGACTTGTAACAGAGGGTAACATTGAGAGCCCATCTGTCGGTACGGTGTTCCTGCTCTGAAAAAAGCGAGCAGGTTGCATACACCTCAAGTCACATTGATTTGTAGTGTGAGGCTAGTGGGCGACTGAGTGCGTATTCTACATCTATCGAAGGAAGCAGACTGCATCGGAGTAGATTAGATTTGCTGCAGTATAAGCAGTCAGTCTGTGTTAGTTTTTCACTCTGCAGGGCTACGCGAAGCTACTCTTTTTTTCAGTGAACGCGAAGCATATGAACATATATTATAAATCACTATCGCTATCTTATCAAACACCGACGCTATCTTATCAATCGCCATCCTCCAAATATCGAACCAAGTGCCGTACGGAAACAATAACCAGCGCACCGAAAACACCGACCCAGGTTCTCACAAGAAAAACAGGCCTATAGAAGCATCAGCCCACTTAAACTGTACATGTTCTTAGGCCTTCAGTCACCTGGGAAGACTACGTCAAAAAAGAAAAGGAACGTGTGTGTAATCGCCTTGCGTCCCCTATCGCATTGAGTGCCGATCGCCTCATAAGCAGCTGAGCGTGAGAGAAGTGACAACCCTTCCCGTGGAAAAACCATGACCAGAGGGAATCTTTCTTATACAATCTGTTGCGAACCAATTTATTGTGCTCCAGTGCTTGCGACGCGTGTGATAGCAGTGCAGTAGTACTGCTGGAATCGTCAGCGTAACGAAAATTTAATTCAGGCACAGTACTTTGAGAGATGCTCCTCTAGGGTGAACACGGGCACATCGATGAACCCGATTCGGCCAGCAAGTGTTTTCGTACTCAGGAGTAGCAGTAACGGTTAGTAACCGAAGCTGGCACCAAGAATTATTGACGTTGATGATCACAGCACTAAAGCAGTGATGCCACAGATGTCAGCGTTACATATACCCTTCGTGTTAAGCAAGCCTGTCACCAGCAGTGACATAGCTATCAATAATTCTTACAACAAAGCAGCTCTATAGAAACGTGGAGAAAATTACGATGAGTGCTTTTGTGGTGAGCGAAACGCCGCGGTATTTCTATTTCACGACACGGGTAATGTGTAAAAGTATACGCTTACTAAGAGAAATCGTTTCCACTAATACATCGCGGATGACGACGCCATTGGTCCCTTCCAGCTGGATAGGCTTCCTGATGACAAAAGAGAAGAACCAGTTACGTTTTGAACATTGTAAGCATCACTTGCTGCTTTCAGGAATGATTTTGGAAACGCTGTCAAGAGAGTTTGGTAGGATACTGCTTTTGTGTCAGTGACAGTATTAGACTGATAACACGTCGCAGTACTATATATGCAAAATACTCTTGGTCGAGGTCGACCCAAGGATGGCTCTGTCGTGTAAAGTTAACGACTGTTGAATTTTAATGTTCTGATAAGTTGTGCTGACAAACAGGTCGTGGGAGCTTAAAATATTCTCAGGTCCTGGTATCATCGCAAGAAAACAATCACAAGCAAAGCAGCATAATGTAGCCATATAGGAAACTTTTATCCGCAACGCTATATTTCTTTTGTTCCAGTAGATGCGCTTGATTAAAACAAGGGGAGGGGGCTTCGCCATATTGCGACGCAATGATCTAACAGCTGGCCATACCAACAAGGGCCTCACTTCGAATATTCTAGCACGTTTCTACCACGTATGGAGAAGGAGGGCCTTAAAACCGGAAAAGCCGCAGCCTCATCGGAGAGTGCTAAATGCATCTTTATCTTAAACTCATATTGTCTCACCGTGAAAAGTTGAGTTTGTATTATTTTTGTCAGTCTTTTGTGGAGTGCTTAAAAGCGCTGCTCCAATAGAGATAAATACTGGTGGCTTTTGGGTCAGGCCAGCTTTCTAATAGGCAGAAAAAGGAGAGTGGTATACAAGATAGCCGTCGGAACGGTTCTATATTAAACGTATGACTATATGTTGTAACTACCCGCCGTGGTTGCTCAGTGGCTATGGTGTTAAGCTGCTGAGCACGAGGTTGCGGGATCGAATCCAGGCCACGGCGGGCGCATTTCGATGGGGGCGAAATGCGAAAACACCCGTATACTTAGATTTAGGTGCACGTTAAAGAACCCCAGGTGGTCGAAATTTTCGGAGTCCCCCACTGCGGCGTGCCTCATAATCAGAAAGTGGTTTTGGCACGTAAAACCCCATAATATAATTTTTTTAATGTGTTAACTGAGTGAGAGAACTAGAGGGTGCTGCTATATTTTTCTGCCGACAAATGAATGACATTATGACTTGAGTAGAAAACAATATCCCACCCAAATGTGGAATAGGTGATGAGCGACGCCTCTTTTGATGCTTATCTAAATGTTATCGCTTCACTAGTGCCGTCTTCTTCCCTAATATGTATCTAAACGCTCCTTGCTCAATGCACGCTCTGGTCCCATTTTGTTCACGTCCACAGTCGGCCGTTTCTGTGGCCGACTTTATCAATTTTCTGCAGCAGGCTTCGATATTATGTTGCCGAGTTTGCTTCTGGCCTCTTGTTCTGCTTATACTATTGGGGCACCTGCTCCGTGGCATATGCACATTCTGGGGGATTGGCCAAGAATGTTCACATACCCGGTGTCACATGCCCAATTGCCCGTAGCCAGTGGCACAAGTCAACCCAGTGACCCACGTTGTATAACATAGGCAAGCCAGCTACCAACAGTCAGCACGCGCAAGCTGGGGACATGCACTAGTGGCAAAGAAAGCTTAGCTTTGAAAAGTAACGCCCTGTCCCTCGGATGTACTATCGAGCTCGATATGAATTATAACACGAGCATCCGTTTATTTTTATTTTGTTGTTGTTGTTGTTGTTGTTGTTGTTGTTGTTGTGTGTGTGTGTGTGTGTGCGTGCGTGCGTGCGTGCGTGTGCATGCGGGTGCTGACGCACACGCACACCCACGCACGCACACACACAAGCGCGCGCACACGCACACACAGAAACGCACTCGCAGGCACTCACGTATACGTGCACACACACGCACGCACGCACACGCACGCACGCACACGCACGCACGCACACGCACACGCACGCACATACGCACGCACACGCACACAGGTACACAAAAATGCAGTCGGCCGACACTAAGGTATTCTGTAGAGAATTGGTGGTCTATACACGATGGTTTATGTAAACCAGACGCGATGTCGACTGTCTTTAAATGGACGTTAAACGCTTAAAAAGTATTCCTTGTATCAACAAATAGGACCAATGTTCTTTCCAAGCGTAGCGCGGTACGTTCTTCATTGCGTGCTTCAATGTGAATACAAATATTTTCTCAAGGGGCCAGGAATATAGGTACCTGCCAGACAGAAGCTTGAAAAGCACTTCATTAAGAAACATTGGCTAACGCCGGTCACTTGTCTTTCATATCAGTGAATCTTTGTCAATCAAATAAATTGCCATGAAATAAAAAAAATTACGCGATGCCATCTCACCCGATAAACTATTATGACCATGTTTTCCCTGCAGTAGTGAATGCATTTGAACTGGTAAGCTGCGACAAAAATGTCCGAAAATTTCTCGACATGTTCATGTGAAACCGAATAGAAAAACAAGCACACTGACACGACAAGCACTACCACAGGCTAAGATAATTCTATTGTAGCTCATGCTCATCCAAGCAAAACGCCTTGCTCGCTTTCTCTACCGGTAAGTGTAGCCCACTCCTCTTTGCACACCACGTCCGCATCAGGCGTAAGAGCAAGCGCTGATCGGCGCCTTGGTTACCAAACGCCAGTAGAAGGAAAGGAAGGCGCCCAGTCCCAGCTGAAGGAGCATGGCATCTTGCGGATCAAGTTGACGTGACAATGTCCTTTCTGCACCGCCGGTGGGCAAAGCGGATACACCGGGTGAGCTGCACGTTGCGCCTCGTGCATCCGTTTCGCATATTTTACAGGCGACTCGCAACGCACCGAAATGGTGTTCCTCCTCTGTAAGCGTAAGGCACCACGTAAGTGTTGCGGTATCTCACAGCTTTTTTGCATAACACCGACCGACACATTTATTGCATTTTGCTTTCGAAGAGCTTCACCGTTCCGTTATTCACAGCACCAGAAGAAGATAAGGAAAATTATTATTTTATTACTTTTTTTTCCCTGTGGACTAAGTTGAGCAAGTATAGCTTCTTAGAGTAAGCTGCTTATGGTAAGCAATACACGCGTGCTCGCGTTTATCATAGCTGAGCGCCAGCTTTCGGCCCAGCTTCGCCTTTAAAGTTGAATATCGCCGATTACCTGAACCATCAATGCTGCGAAGGAAGGCAAAACAAATAAGCAACCACTTTTTGAGCAACACTTCTGTATTATTCCTACTGCGTCTAGGACTAGGAGGCCAAGAAGATGCATGATGTTCGATCGCCGCAAGGTCTATGCTAATCGATGTTTGGCCGCCACTCGTGTGAATCGGTCCTTTAGCATTTGGGAGCTGCTGCTGCCAAAAGATCATAACAGCACGTATTTCAGCAAGGCAACAAGAAGGTCTTACTAAAGTGCGGAACCACTTCTGACTGCTAGCACTATACGGCCTTTTCTTTTCTCCTTCTATCTCTTATAACCCGCCGAAGTATCTTAGCGGCTATGGCGTTGAGCTGCTGAGCTCGAAGTCTCAGGTTCTATGGCGGCCTCGGCGGCCGCATTTCGATGTGGGCGACATGCAAAACAGTCGCGTGCTTAAATTTTGTCGCTTGTTGCAGAACCACAGGTGGTCAAAGTTAGCCTGGAGTTTCCCACTAGGGCGGGTATCATCATGAGATCGTGGTTCCGGCACGCAGAATGAAGGAATTTAATTTTATTTTCTCTAATAGCAATAGCGGTTAGCCCATGATAAGCAGTTCTGGCGAATAGACTGCTTTGTCAAGTCAAGTTATGGACCACAATACATTTCCCTCTTGCAAACTGCAGCCGCTAGCTCAAGTCTTCACCATTTTTTTTTACAATCTCAAAATAAAATGATATCGCTGCTATGATAAAACAAGAACACCGAGTTTTACGAGTAATATTGCAAAAATAAATACTGCATCTCATTTAAAGCGCAGCTATTAGGCGCCCATTTCTGCGGTGAGAGTCGGCGTCGGCGGTGACGGCGGCGGCGTAACCGGGCGAACGAGCACAGCGAACGATAAAAGAGCAAACGCAGTGCGCGAGTTGAAAGACGCGAGCCGCGAGCGACAGAGATGTGAGCTCAGGAAAATGGTGTCATGCTGACCTGCCCGACCGCTCGATGCGTTCTCGTATCTGGTCTCAGCCAGACCACTCGTTTCGTACTATATCGTATGCTTAGTTTGGTCTCGTTCGCGCTTGTTTGGATTATAATTGTTTGCGATTGTTCTGTAACCTGATCCTATGCGCTACGCGAATTGCCCAGTACTTTCTGGAAGCTAAGCGGCACCCGCGGTTACGCTGGAACCTTCGACGAGTCAGGTATAAAAACCATTGCGCTTGACCCGCAGATAAGATTTTCGACGAATGCCGACTCTGCTACGTGTGTCTCAAATTCTTTGCTTCAGAATATCGTGAAATGAAAGCACGTATAGAACTGCGCTAAAATTTCGCATTAGGGAGTATCATAATTGTTGGTGAATTTTCTTTCCTTGCTCATTTGAATCTCCTCTACAAATAAATACGACTGTAGTTCTTGTCCATTGTTAGCCTTGAAAGCTGAACTGCCTCCAGGAGACTTAGGATGCGATTGCATTCACGCGGACGTTAAAAATCCCAATTTATATAATTAAGTAACATTCCTGTACTGGTTCTGACGTATGCCCGTGTACGTTAGTCAATATCGTAATTACATTATGCGGCACGCTCAGTAAGTGAAAACGTTTTTACACACTGAACGCATGGGTTAACCTTTCTCTTTCAAAACATACAGAAGCCGTTTTCGCATAAAATTTTGTCAGCGGCCTGTGGCTGTGCCCTAAGACCCCTTTAAAGTTCGCACGCAAAGGTCCCAAAGAACTTCGGGTATCGCCTTCTGGAAGAGCCCGATAAATGTAGCGACTAATGAAGAGAATACAAATTGCAATAACCTGGAAATATATAGGACCCATCCACTGGCCCCAGCTTTACTGCACAGTTAGAACTTGCTGGATAAATTATATTTGTTCATGTTTGAGTAGAGCAAGAACATTTATTTACATTGAAGTACAAGATAAAATACTTTTTCTTTCTTTGTGAACTTGGGTGACAAAGACGTGCAACCGGAAGTTCTCTGGGGTTCCGAAAACAGTCTGCTGTCACAATGTGGACAAAAGGGTCTCTACGAAGAGAGGTAACCAATGCGCACTGATGCAATCAGACTTTCTTCACACAGCTTACCTTCAGTAAGGACTTTACTTCTGCCTCGTACCTAACGAACATGTTGCTTGCGTTGAGCACTTGAACGCCGTTAAGCACAATTCCGCATGCCGTATCAATACCGTGAGCAACGAGGGTTACCTCTTCGTGTTGCAGGAGGTCTCTGGGAGCTGTTTGCGAGGGCATTGTACAGAATATTTCCGCTCAATCGTATATTTTGTCGACCAACGGAATGGGGCACGTTGTGCAAGATGTGCGTACGGCAGCCATACCTATAAACGATCTGTAAAACGTCCAGTCTTCCAAGGCGACCCACTCGTAGTTCACGTCGTTGAAACCATAGTACGGTTCGCTAATTATGCCACTCCTCATCAGATCCGTGTAAATGCCACCAGGAACAATGGCGCGAATTTCAATCGCTAAACAAAGAAGAAAGAAAAAAAAGGGGAGGGGGGTTACAGAGACAATACACTTGTACTGACAAATGATTTGTTTAGTCACTCGCCCAGCTAAAAACAACATTCAGAATAGGTGGCATTCAGAGTACCTCCTACTTGGCGATGCATCATTATGCGAAACGCACTGGGTGCTAACCTACTCGATGGAAATAAATCTTTAACGAGGCGTCGTTTCTCGTTCTCTGATTGCCTTAAATGCATTTTGAAGTCACTCGATAGCACAGGGCAGTAACCGAAGTTGCATTAGCGGAGTACCTGAGCAGTGTTTAGTGATGACCAGCAAAATAACGAGTGTTGCGTACGTCCTCACAAGTTAGTGCAGCGGAATAAAATATGTCACCGGTGTCTGTTAGAGTTATCGGAAGGTTGTTGCCCGTCTCCTTATTAGCGTTGTGTTAGGATTTGAGTCTTCATACAATCCCTTCAGCTAATTTTCTTCAATATGGCGGCTGTGCGAGCTCTATGCTCAATGCTCCTTAACGGGTGTGTCTAGGCATGGCAAAAAAATTTAAAAAATAAAGAAAATGCAGTGCAACAAGGACGTATTTCCACTGAAATTGATCTTGCGGAGCTTAATTGCACCAACGGTCTTTCTATTGGCGAGAAGCACACGTTACACACCACGAGGCACCGAATAGAATGCATTTTTTCCCTGTAATATGGCGCATCGACGCGTGGAAGGACAATCAGTTGTTGTTGCAGCAGTAATGAACACGCCGATCAGCGCCGGCTGAGCCGCACTTAGGCGCGCTCCACCACAGCACACAAAGAATGAACGTTGACATGAGGGAAGCTTGTATTTAATTTGTTTGTTCAGCGTGCTTCTGCCGGACACCTCTTAGCACGAACCACGCCGAAACCAGCGAGATACTTCGGGAATACTTGAATGAAAAAAACTTGCGGATCCAGCTAACGTACCCATAAAGACAGTTATAAGGATTCGCCTGACGTAACTTTAGCCATAGAGCTTGCTACAATTACTACAGGGCACTCTGGTGATGCGCTCGTTCAGCCAGTATGGAAATGATGGGTAGTACACGGATTTGTCTGATCTTCGAGCTTGAGGCTTGAGACGTTCCCGTGGCTTCGTTTACTACGCTTTATCTGGGCCTGAATTGGCCTCTATTTCAAAGCCATTTATACTTTTCTAACGCAGAAGATAATAAGACTCTGCAAGCATGCATAATCGCTGCTAATTGCAACGGTTCCGCTTCTTCATGCACCTGTGGCGTGATGGTTTCGAGGTCACGCATCTGTGCTAGAGGTCATGTGTTCCAATACTGCCGTTGCACAAGTTTAATGATGTTTCCCTTATTATTCATCATGCAGCACTTTCTTTGATATGATCACCTTCCAAAGTCACCAAGCCATTTAAAACCAGAAGGACTAAGTTTACGCAAATTCATGTACTACCCCTCATTTCCATGCTGGCTCAACTGCGCTGCTTGCAGCTCCCGTAGACACGAGCGCCGCAGTTCCTTGAAATAATTGTATGAAACGCTATGGTTTTAGCCACAGCCTTTTGTTTAGGAGAAGCTGGTCATAGCACCGATAAGAGGCGGTTTTTGACGAAGCGCGATATTAACAGATCAATTTGAAAAGCCCACAGCTCAAAGCAAGAAACTTGACTTGTTGACGGTTGCCTATGAAAGAGCGGTGATGCAATTTATTGGGGTAGCAGAGCATTATTTATTTATTTTTTATGTACCACTGAAGCGAAATAATATCGTATTGTGAACTCTTTCCCCCAACTTGCGCCGTTTGTGTCTTGTAGACTGCAGTCGAGAAGAATGGGTACGTTCTTTTATCAAAATAAAAGACAAGTGTGTTTATTATCACGAGAAGTCTGTACAAACGCAGGCTTTTTCTAGAACTTGGCACCTGGGGGAAGGTCAGGGAGAGGTCAAGAACATTTCTCCGTAACTGTCCTTGGCCTCGTGTATTGTTATTTAACGTTTATGCCGGTGCCAGGGACCTGTCTCAAAATAACTATTTGCTTCTAAGTCTCATCGAATGCTTCCGACTGTGCTAAATCTGGCAGGGTAGGGAGAATACACGAACCATATGGTTCAATAAAGGCTCACGTTCTTTATCTAATCCGGTCAATTGTTCTCTGGAAGGGTTGCTAAAAGTGGACCAGCACAGTACCGTGGTACGAAAGAGTCTACTGTCGTAAGTATATATCGTGGATCATCAGGAGATATTCCCCCAAATGAAGGTGAAAACTTAAATTAAGAACGATGGAGACATTTCCTTGCTATCTTGTACTGACCCACAAACGTGGAATTCCGCACAAATAAAATAAGGCTTACATTTGTTCCGGTTGTATGCCTTCCACTGGCCTTCCAGGGAAAACTCAGCAAATGCCTTTACAAGAGATACGCAGGAATATAGGGAGACAATATGCAACAACAGATCTGTCATACTCTCATTGAGATCGCAAGGCACGTTGGTTGGTATCAAGGGAAATAGCCCAACCCACTACGGGGGATAGGCCTAAAATCGTGTGGTAGTAGATGACAATGGTAACGTGAATAATTTTTGCGCCAGACGCTTGCTTCTAGTATTTGTAGATTGAGAACGCTTTAGGCGGGTTTTCGAAAGTATGTGACAAAACAGGTACACCGTAAACGGCTTCCTATATTCTGTTACAGTAGTTCCGTGCAGCGGAGCCAAGGCTATGCGAACCGCGAGAGCAGATTGTTCCGCAGCGAGATGTAGTGCCGCAGTTAGGAACCCGCTGGACGACTAAATGGCTTCGACAAGTGGTCCTGTCGGCAGGTACTTGCTTTGAAGCTCCTCTGCAAGTGGCAGGGTGGTTTATTGTGCGATTTAGCTTCGCTCTTTACAAGATTATTTACTGAGGCTCTATGATACTAAATATAGAGATCTCCACTTGTTCGAATGAAAACGCGGGAACAACAACAGCAACAGAAAAAAAAAACATTATTGCAACGCTGCCGTACACAGATTAATTTGCATTGAAAAGCATAAATAATTCATTGATTTGTATGTTCCTAAATTCATACTTGTATTCGGCACAGCAACTACACGACAGAGGACTCCTTCTTCGGTAGTGCTTCACCCTTCACCCCAACGAATAACTTGGCATTGAACATGCTTGGAGCAGTGAGGAAGGTGTGCGGTAAACGTGCACGAATTCTAATAAGGAAAACGGCTGCACTTACGAATGCCGGCGAGCGCACCGTGTACAAGTGGATGTTGCAAGAGGGATCAAGAAATGGCGCCACCATCCCGTGCGACACGCTGATCAAGTGCTCCTTCTGAACCCTCCGCTTCCATCGTCTCTGAAACCCTACTACTCCTCTGTATTTCGAAATATTTTGAAGGCGCACGCTTTTTTTTTTTTTTTGGTGTGTCAGAGGGAATACGGAACGAATTTCTACCGCTGCCATCACAATCGCTTATCGCGCTGCGCAGTTGCACTTTTAGTAGATGCTGCCGCCGCCTGCGCTGCAGCACTCGCCGTCAGCACACGACAGAGCGCGGAAGGGCACCTTTAAGATGTGCTCGCCCTTTTGATAGGTTGAAGAAGCTTGTAACTTCCACAGTGCTGCACGGAACTACTGAAATGAAGTATACATCTGCAGCCAATTGCTTGTTTTTCAAGCACGACGTTTTGAAATAAATTACGCCCATGTGACGAATGAGTAGGTAGCTTGCATTAAACAGCATCGCCAAAAGGCCCAGAAGAGTGAGTCATGGCTTGAGTCATGGAACAGTGAGTCAGTGAGTCATGAGCAGTAGTCGGCGTTCGTGTTGTCCACTTCTCTACTCTTGCGTCCTGTCTGCACGCCTCACCTCGTTTTTGCATAATGAATCCTTACCAACTAGCTCAGCTTTCTGTCGTTCATGGCTTACAATAGGTCTTCGAAATAATCTCGTTATTAACAATACATTAGGCTTCTCTATAGCTAAAAACGATGTAAGAACACAAGCTAAAGGTTGGGCCACAATATTTGCGTGATATGTTTATGCCTGGCAATTTGTTACCTTCTGAAGGTGCTTTGAAGCAGAGGGGCGCGCACTTTCATTTTCTACCAAGTGTATCCAACCCTTCCCATTTAGGTGTGAAGCGCTTACACCTAGACAACAAGCGTATTTTAAAACATCTGAAGTAGGTCAAGCGGAAGCAAGGCTTAATTACGGTACATAAACAGAACGCCGCCAAATGCCTCAGGAACTGACCGAAAAGATTCGAAATGCCTCGTGCACCTCTGCTTACAATTGAAAGACGATACTAGTAACTGAACGTTTCTGTGTGCATGCGTACGTGTGTGTGTGTGTGCGCGTGAGTGTTTGCACGTGCGTGCCTGCGTGGGAGAGTGAGAGTAAAAACTTTATTGCATAGAAATAAAATAAGGCACTATGGTTGGAGCCCCTGGCTGCTATAAGCAATCATTAAGAGCAACAGCGCAATCATCTCAGCCGTGAACACTGCTGTCACCTTTACTGCCGTACTGCTGCTTAAAGGACTCTTCTGACAAAACACTAAAGGTGGAAAAATGCAGAAACAAGAAGGAAAACACGGATTCTCATTAGGACTGTCTCGTCTTAAATGTCGTCAAATGGCCTCTGAGCAATCTATTGTATACGCCCTCTAAGCCTACGCGTAAAACTGCTCCCACGCGATCCGTTAAACAAAGCATTCATCTTAGCCTGCAATAAGGATGGCCGTGGTGTTTCCATCCACTACTCCGTAGCAAGAACCGCGGAAGACATGCAAGCTTTACGAGCGTGGTCTTATATTTCAAGCACATTTTCGTAGTGCACTGTGTTAAGCTCGAATGAGGAACTTCGTTTCAACCGACCAGGGTGTCAACATTGTTGGTAAATGAAATTATATTTGGTTTGCGAAAAATAATATTGTTCTTTTTTTGTTAATTTGAGTTCCTTGAAAGAACAGGCGACCTCGATAAGCCGCTAAACGTGCTTGTCGACTGTGACTCAGGTTAAGTCAACATTCTAGAACGGTGTGACCATACCCTTTACGGCCTTCTTGATGGCTACACAGCCCGAGAGCTGCTTGTGTTCCACTTTTGTATTATTTACGAAGCACTTTGACACTGCACTTGACAATGAAATCATGCGAAACCAACGCACAGCGTTGGAATATATATGAAGCGAAACTTTCACGAAGCGTCTAATGAAATGCTATAAAACTGTTGCTCTTCTGCACACTGTTTTGCAGCGTAGCGGTAACGTGCCTGCTGAGCAAGACGGCAAGAGGCCAAGACGCAGAGGCCCCCACCGGGCAACCCACGTGACCCACACGCGGTCCCCATTACGCTGTCTCCGGGATGTGCGCAGTTTACGTTACACCATATCATTATTCAACAATCTCTAGGATCGGTACACTTCTCTCTGAGAAAAACTTACCGAGCAGACGTGCCAAACCCCTTAGAAGAAGGCGTAGAAATCTTTGCTTTATTGCGTAAGCTAAGCGCTTGAAAGCATACTGTTACGGTGCGATCAACACACAGATGAACGCGAGGTCTGGCAGAGTGGTGAAGACGGCGACGAGGACGCTTGCACATGGGCCGGGTCAGACGTCTTCTCTTGCCCTAGCTTTCTTTGTAAATATTTTGTAAATATATTCTTCGCCTACATCTCGCCTCCGTCACAATATATTTGTTCCAGCGGGAATATTTAGGCACCGTTTGTTGTTGCACTGCGAAATTTCGTAGAGAACAAATTCGACCACCGGTACACTCTAGGTGTACCGGTGGTTGCACTCAAGGTACAGGTACAATCTAGGTGGTTATATGTAACGTGATTCGTTATGCGTGCTATCCAGACAGCAGGAGTAGCAGCAGCCACTGTCAGCAACGTCTAAGATAAAAAGCCGCATACAATTAAGAACAGCTAAGTCATACATATGTTAGCGGGTTCCCTTTGGAACAAGATGATTCGGAAAAAAAAATATTCGTTTTAAACTTATCTTCTGCGACAGCTACTCTGCTTAGATAGCGTATATTGCATTTTCATTCACCATCGGCATCGTTTAGGTGTTATTTGGCCCTTACAGTCTTATAGAACGTGCAAGAAATCGTATACATTTTCTATCGACTGTTTATAAGCTAATAACGTGGTTTGTAATGGATGTTGACACAAGGCATTTTTTTTTATTTTGTTTGCGACGTCCAAGAAATAGACTTGGGCTATTAAGGCTAGAGTTTGAATTTTTGCCACACGTGGTGCTTTGACGTACACTAAACGTCGTGCATATGGTTGCTTTTCGTATATTGCTCGCCATTGAGATGCCATCGGGAATGCAACACATACTCGCGTTTAGTATGTTGCGTTCATTGGTCGGCATCAAATTGGTGCCATCGTCAACCAAGTCACCACCACCCTTTTCTCAGCAGCAAATCACCATACGGACACTGCGCTATAGCGGCGTGTGTTCAATTCATGGCTAAGGCGATATAATGTTCACAGGCATTAGCTCGAAGCTACGTGGCGCTCGGCCATTTGTGGGTATCGCGGGTAGATTTCGTTTCAGTAAGCCTTGGTTGAGTTTTGCATTATTATTAGTTACAGCGCGCATTATTAATAGAGACGAAACACAGCGCTTGTGTTTCCTCTCTCTTTTTCGTCCTTCTTATTAGTGCGCGCTTTAAGTAATAATAATGCACATGTACCAATTCGCCCAGCTAGCTACCGTACTATGGTTAAGAATAATCATCCTATGGGGAATGTTGTTTTTCTTTTTCACGACCACTTCAACTATTTGACGCCACAGTTGGCCCATTACCCGTAAACGTATTCAGCCTTGCCACTTGATACAACTTGAGATGCTCTTTTTTACATTAGCGCAGAAAATTATGAATGCCATAACAAGTTCCCGTTCAAAAAAATGTGAAGCAACTGGCTTCTTCGTTTTCATTTACCAGAAAGCATGGTTAAATAGCGTTGTAAGCCTTGCGCAGTAGACAGTACTTGTGCGAAACATTTTAGACTACCATGTAGATAAAACAGTCTAACCAGGATTTCAGGCTTGCTGAAATCGTTAGAGAAAAACTTTAATCAATTATCAATAATCCCTCGACGGGAAAGCTTTATTCTTCTTAGCGACAACTTTAATCCTACGCTGTCAATACTTAAAAAATTTAATTAAATTACGGGGGTTTTACGTGCCAAAACAACTTTCTGATTAAGAGGCATGCCGTAGTGGGGGACTCCGGAAATTTGGACCACCTGGAGTTCTTTAGCGTGCACCTAAATCTAAGTACACGGGTGTTTTCGCATTTCGCCCCCCTCAAGATTCAGCCGCCGTTCTCGGGATTCGATCCCGCGACCTCGTGCTTAGCAGCCAACACCATAGCCACTAAGCAACCACGGCGGGTTCTGCCAATCCTTGGCCATAACAGAACTGAGTACGTTTACTATTCGTAAACGTACTCAGTTCTGTTACATGCTACAATTCTAGTTGCTGCCATTTTGCATCAGTGAACTACATCATAACAGATGTTAAGATTTCGCAGGGCATTCAGCACGTCAATAATTTTTTTTAAACAATATGGCGCGACTTCACACATACCAACACGCATGGGTGAATAGACAGTGCTGTAAGCCGTGTGTACTATAGTGTATACTTGTAAGAAAACTAAATCAGTTTAACCGCTATTTTCGGCATCCCGCAACCGCTAGAGAATAACCCTGGCCACATGAAGGAGTTTCGAATGTGGAAGACATGTAGTTGAAAGACCTTTTTAATACGCCCGTGTTATCAACCTAAGTCGCTGCGCTTGATAAAACTTTTGTTGAAGTAGCACTTAGCGTTCCTAAGCACAAATATGCATGTTCCCGAGGTCCACGTTAACGACACGACCGAGTAATTAGCCCTACCAACAACTTGAACTGCACTTGAGTGCCCATGAGTAATAACTTCTGTACACGACTGAACACTTAAGTGCATCGTTCACTGCAGTGGCAAGGTAAGTAAATGCGCTCCCGTATTTTAAACGCTTAGGCTGGCGTTAGACGTTGGAGTAGTCCGTAAGCGAGTTGACTGTAAGGTTCTGCTCAAGCTCAGTTGTGGTAACGTTCTGGCGTGTGTAAAATTGCACGGTAGTCTTCGGGTCCTTCAGCAGGAATCCGTTGTCGGAGAAGTGGCCGCTAACATTGTGGGCATTTAGCCACACAAACAAGGCGACGTTGTCCGCTTGCAGTTGAACATCGAAGACCTTGAAACCTGGCATCGATGAAGATGACGTAGGCCCGCTGACGTTCGTCACCTGAAAAATTGCACAGAAACCATCAAGGATGGTTGTTAATGTAAGCGCATTACTGAACGCTTCTAGAAAGCTATTTGCTTCATGTAAGGAATGGTGCGCTTGAAGGCGTAAATTTGTTGCAGTGAGGACATTTAGGTAGCGTATGTTGTTTCATTGCGCAATGCCGTAGAGAATAGGGCCGTTAACAGCCGGTATGTAGCGGTAGTATAGGTGGCTATGCATATAAGCCAATTCGTTATGTGTGTGTCATCTGCCGCTGCGCGAGCGCCGTCGTGGAAGGCGACTAGCGCCCTCCCTTTCCACCACAGGAGTTCTCTTTTGCAGCCACCAGAGGGGAGATATGGCAGCGGGAGAAAAGGAGGGCTGTCCTTCACGAGCACTCCACCACACCATGCAAACCATCAGGCGTTTGAGAGCTCCCGCAACGACAGCATGGACATCTCAAAGAGCCATGATATAGTTGTTCAGCGTGAACGCACCTCGTAGCCCGGTTTCGCAAGAGTATGTCCTCATTGCACCGGCGCTTTTGTATCGGCAATGAAAGAACTAGCAGCACCGAACCACACGAGAACGGGAGAGAGAGCCAAAGAAAGTTATTCGAATTGAAAGTTGCAGTTTTAAGGTTTAAATGTTGTCGTGGGAAGGCAGGTGGTGAACTTTATTTCGGCCTTGCAGGCTGCCAGAAAAATATTCGGCGAACACGTGGCCAGCAAAATCACGCTACATATACGAAATCAGAAAGCGAGCATGTGTAGAAGTTAGTAAACCTGTTAAATGAACCTGACCGGCGCTGGAAAGAGAGAAATTAAATTAAAATGCCATCACAGTGCAAATCGAATCTTGTTTTCCCGAAATTTATTTTTGCAAGCAGCGCCTGTATTCACAAAAAGCTTTTACCGAAGAATTGTTCGTAAGTGAAAATATCAGCAGATGCGGAAGCTGGACATAATATTCAAGGCGGCCAGAAATGGCAAAGAGCATGCACTTATGACCAAAAAGCATTAGGAATTTCGCCCCAGTTTCTTACACCGTAGGGAATTTTATATAGATTAACCACGATAAAGAAAGTTCCTTTCAGTCAACATAAACTATTTAGGGTAAATTTTAGAAGACCAAACAGTTCTCAGCAAGATGTAGTTCACGAATGTGATCATGGCATGGTGGCATCAGACATACCGGTCGCAGTTTTGTTTGCAAAAAAGAAGAAAAGAAAAAAGGGGCGGAAGAGAGAAAGATAGAGGGAGGGAGAGAGATAAGACTACAACTGCTATTGAACGAGGCTGCACTCAGAAGGTACTGCAACAGTGCTGGAGGAAGCTTACTGTACTAGTTATAAACATTGCTCGAATAAGGGTTCGATTACTGCTTATCACGTCAAGTCTCCATTTTCATTTGAACGTCTCTTTTGCTTGTAATAAAGTTAGAGGCACAATCGGCTCATGGGGATGACAAAATGACTTGAAGTATTATACTGACACTTCCATCAGTACGCCTCGCATGATTTCAATCTTCAGTTATTGTCATCATAAAATGCAAACATACATGCTAATTATCTTTAACTATTAATAGCACACCAGCTTATAGGGCCATAAGATTAGACCAGTAAATGCAAGGAAAAGTGGCAAACAAAAATATTTACGATGATGAACGAAAGTTGTCTTTTTCGCACACAAGGCGTTTCAGAAGACCCGTCGCGGGCGCAAGGCGTTGTTATCACCAACAATGATTCTAGAAAGCAACGCGGATGCCTCCGAATATGATTAATTTTACGCGGCTCCAGCGTTCTCCAAACCAAACAGTTCAGGCAATAATATCTGGCGCATCGTAGTTGCGCATGAACTGGTGATGACGTGACCGCACACTACTGAAGCTGTGCTCACATACTCATAAAACAGTAAAAAGAAAAGGTATCAGTAAACACGAAGCTCATACGTTTATCGAAGATTGCGGCAGCCTAAGGTTCTTCGGCTCTTCCAGAAGCAGGAATGTGTCGGGTGCCAGCCTAGATCGGCTGAGAGGGTCGGTGAGCGTGAACCAAAGAAAGCAGGTAGTCTGGTCGCAGACATCTTGCTTCCACAGATCTCGCATTTTGTTCGAGTACACGTCAGTCGACGCGGCTTCAGCCTGAGGAAAAAAAAAGAACACTTAAAAGAGTAAAGGGGCATAACTTATCACATATTTCCAGTGAACGGGCCCTAGCTGTGTCTACGGGGGAGCTCGCGAAATGGTGTGCTGTAGTAACAACGCAATAAGTTCCCGTGTAAACTGATTTCCGCGCTACAGCACGTAGCCGCGCTTTCTTTAAACATTAAACCCCGTTGTCTGCTGCCTTGTCATTCTACACGTACAACTCCGCGTAGACTACAATGGTTGTTGCAAACGTACAGAGGCTTCGTGGAAACAATTCGTAACCCTCTGCGGAGACAATGCGTTAGATCTTGTAGGACTGCGTCATTGAAGATAAAACTCATTGACGGTTTTTTTTTTTCGGGGATGTAGTAATGCAAGATGCGTTCTGACCGGCAAGGTATTGCGCGCGCTACATGTGCATCAGATTTGATGCTTCCTTAATTTCAACTGTTTTACCAACACGAAAGACGCATGACAAATGTCAACAACAATAGAAGTAGAAATAGCCTTTCTTTTTGTCGCCTTATAGCATGCGCCTGTAAAGAACTCAATTTCTGAATCACATTAGAAGTGAAGTGAATGAACGTTGCTTCTAGCCTTTCTCCGATAGTTTTGTCGTAGCGGTGGCCTAATTACGCTTTTCGCACAGAAAGAAATCCGAGGTGATGAGCGAGGACACGAGACCTCTGCCACTGAGCTCGTCTCTTTGCACTCCGGCTCCTGTGCTGTAATGTTAGACTCGGCATGTCGTCCTTAAAGTATCTCGGTCCTCACGTTTTTCCGCAGTGAGGCTATGGACTCTGAGAGCGACGTCACCGTCGTTGAAGGCAAAAGCTTGAAGCGAAAACACCCTCAGGTTGACTAAGTACTTGAGTAACCACCTCTCCGCCATATTATTTGCTCTGACTTGCATGACTGGTTACGTGTCTCTCGACGCCTCGAAGAATTTGAATCCTATGCACAGGCAGATCCGCAATGCCTGGCTTAAAGAAGTGGCTCTTGAAAGCATACGTGAAATGCGGTTCAATATCAGGAAGAATATAGATACAATTGAGGTAACGGTGCAAGCCACCATAAAAAAACTGAACACTGTGCGCATACTTGCGTATGTAGAAGTCCACTTGGTTATAGTGTATGATAATTGGACAAAGGCAGGAGTCATCTGTGACGTGGTCCTTTATATTAGCGACAAAAAGTTGTCCCCCCCCCCACCCAAGAGCTGCTATCTTCACCAAACACAATCATTGACTTCCACCGCTTGGGCCGCTCGACAGGCGTTAAGGTGCTTTTTTATGGAAACACCCCGGCTGCAAACGTCAGGGTGGGTTATGTGAGGCATTCGTTGCATCATTACGTGCCCCGACCACTGCAGTGTCGCAATTGTTCAAAGTGGCGCAATGTAAGCGCTGCCTGCATTGGCCAGGCGGTGTGCCTCCGCTTTGCAGGCAACATTACCAATCATTATGTGCATTTGAGGCAACAAAAAATTGGAGGACGCTTAAGCTTCGCCTTGAAGAGTGGAACGCGACAGCGTTCCCGTCGACCCGCCAAGGTGTGTAAGACAATGCGCTCCGGCACAGCGATCACTTACGAGGCGCCCCGCGTCGGACTTTGCACCCACCAATCACGCGGTGAGCGCCGAGCAACGCAGCGTTCGGCGCGGCAACGAAACGTGCGCCTGAGCAAGCGGAACGAACCAAAGAACTCGGTGTCTCTGAGGAAGAAACGATCTACGCCAGCCAAACGTCGTGATCGGCACGGACAGCCGGACCGCGACGCGCCATGAAGGCCGACGCGATCATGGGCCTCGATGGCATCGTCCTCTATTTCGCTTGGGCGCACCACGCAGACGCATGACTCCTCGGAAGCAGCTCGGCACACATCGCAGGGGACGCTTTCCCACCAGACGCGCTACGGCGCAGCGATCACGTCAGAGGCGTCCCGCATCGGACGCTGGCTCCACCTAGGAATCGTGCTGTGAGCGGAAGGAGGAGCCGCGTCGCCTAAACAACGAGAGTTCGAGTGACGCACGCTGGAAGTTGAATCGGGAGAGAGCGAGAAAACTTATTAAACGCAAGGGTAGTGGGGCATCCTCTCACCGGTCCCCGCGCGGCCCGAAGGGGAGAAGCGGGCGAGTGGTGCGCCACGTGTCGGGGCAGCGCCGCACAATGCGAGGAGGGGGTCTTCTGTGTTTGCCGCAAGATGGCTCTGCGTGTGCGCAGAGCGGAGAAGAAATGTAGCGGAAACGTAATTTACTACTCGTGCAACTGCGACTTCTGTAAGTTACAGGCTCATAATTAGCGATATACACCGCAGTATAACTCTCTCTCTCCTACCATCTTTCATCCCCTCCATCCCGCTCCCATGTGTAGGGTAGCAAACCGGTTAGGCTACACTGGTTAACCTCCCTGCCTTCCTTCTCCACTTTTTCCTTTCCTTCTACGGCACGTTTCTAAGGCGACACCGCATTCACTAAAATCGCTTTTGTACCGCTTTGAAGCAGCGAACTCGTGGTTGAGTGGTAGCGTCTCCATCTCCCACTCCGGAGATCCTGGTTCGATTCCCACCCAGCCCATCTTGCAAGTTGTTTTTTATTTATGAAGTGCCTCCCGGGATTTCTCGCTCACGGACAACGCCGCCGACGCCGACGACACCAGCTTTTCTGCGACACCAGCTCCTTAACGCTCTCGCGTTAAAATGCTGGAACTGCCCAGGCACATATGAGGCAAACTCTAACGATTGTCCAAAGATAAAAAAGGACATTACAATGCTACATTACATAAGCATGAAAAGTTTGGCGTACAAGGATGCGGCGCAGTTTGCAAGAGGAGGAAATGTTCGCGTCTTAAGAAAACTCAATATCATAACCGGACCCCCCTGGCTCCTATGCATCACGCCGGTCCAGCAGGAGTTGGCTAAAACCACGTCGGGTGAATTTTAGGAGGCGATGCATAAAGTCAACAGTGCAAGCCTCGACCTGAATGCACGGTCACGTTTACCATCGTGGGCTGCCGAATATTAGCGAGAACGAGAAGAGCACTTTGAGACGACACCATCGGACTTGGTCACCCAGGCGATGCTGCACCAAATAATTCATGCCCTTAAGGAGCTGTTGCCTCACTGAAACACGCCTGTGGCGACAACAGCTGCGGAAAGCGCGCCGGTCACAGACGGTCTCCTGGATATGCTCCAGTAGCTTAACTCCTCTCCGCCAAGGTGGATATGTCGCGCAGTGCTTACGCACGTGTTTCACAGAAACAGTAGACTGTGCAACAGCTTTCATCACTACCTTCGTCATAACAAGCTATTTCATTTTCTTGCCATTTCCCTGTCGTTCCCACAAATCCTCAGCGTGGAGTAGCAGGCTATAGGAACGTCACTGTGGCCGATCTCTCTACCTTTTCCTCATTAAAGTTCCTCTCTCTCTCTCGAGCTACGGCAAGGTGATTAAACATTGGCTTTCCGAAGCTGCCGATGACATGTCCTTCAGAAACTCCTTTGGTAGGTTCGTCCTCTGCGCTTGAAAGAGCGTTGCGCTTTGCATGCATAGCAACCAATATCTACAACGTGTGCAACGATAAGACAGCTTTACTTCCTTACACTTTTCAGTTTCACCAGTTTTGCCAACTACCAGCCAACCACAGGCCAACCAGCCCGAGTTTTCTCACCGGTGCTCTCGTTATGAAAAGCAAGACGAGAAACGGTTGTAAATTAAAGTAGCAGCAGTGTTGGTAAGACTTGGTGCAGCGCATGCTTAGGGCAAGCGAGAATGTACGGCAGCACACCGACCCATTAAGATTTCGAAGCTTCTACACAGCAAAAGAGAGAGTTACAAAAGTGCTGCTACGTTAGCGCAGTTCGTGAGTGACAAAGCATCTTCCTTTTGTCTCCAGGCATAAATAGATCGGCTATGAAATGATTATCACGAAGTCATTCTTGTGCCTCATATTTTTCAAAAAGAAGAATCACATGACGCAAGAACATTGTTACATCGTCGTAGTTCATGACAGCGTGACACGGCATAGCCATAAGCCCTGCTGTTTACGAATGCGTTTTCGAGTACCCCCGGCACACGCCCGGGCTAACCCGTATTCGGGGCGTTAAAAAAATAGCGCACGATAAAAAAAAATCCAGTGCAACTTGCCAGCGTCACGTTAATTGTAGTTGTAGCAACTGGCCTGAACGAAGTCCACTTGTACTGCGTAATTGAGAGCTCTGCCGCATCGACGGGTGTCAGATTGTCGTTGATGGCGTACACAGTTAATTTACCAGTCAAGTGGAAGATGTAGGGAGAGACTATAATGGGACTGAAAAACTTCTTCGCAAAGTAGTGCACCATTTTCCACCGCCCACCGTATTCTGAAAGGAAAAAAAAAAGAAACGAATGAGAAGGCCAGGACAGGACAGATTGAAAATGCGGAAACTATGGCGCATATTCGCAAATAATTTTCTGTGCTGAGGCAGATCGGAACAATACTGTATTTTTTATGTTCGAATAAATAATGAAGAAAGAAAAGAAAATGTACAGGTACTGCTCAAAGGTGGTGGCGAATATATCACATAATATGAGCAAAGTTATTACGCAGATGAGCAGATAAAAAACAGTTCTGACAAAAAATATTCTTTGAAGTATGATTCAGCAGTCGAAACTTTCATGGAGGAGGACGATATATTAATTCAGATATTTTAAATACGTTTCCACACAAAACTGCGCTTTCGAATAAGGGTGACTTCTTCATGGGGAAGGTGACGCTTGTTTTAACATGAAGGTCTGTTTTATTAGAGATGCGATGGTATTTACGATGCATCTCGTACAATAAAGCAATTCATAAGTACAGTCGTTGGCCATCAGTGAGAGTGGCCAGAATATTACGGAGTTGGGTTTGGCAATGAAACACTGGTTTTGTGTCTGAAATTCATCCTTTCGGATTCGCCTCCCCATTTTGTCATTTGTATTATTTCCAAAGCACGACATTGTCAGAAACTCAAATGTGTCAGTAAACATATTACCATGTAGATGGCGGACCCTAATGTTCCATCTTAAAGGGCAACATACAAGAGTGAATTATTTGTCTAGCCAGTTAATATATGTGTATAGAGGATTTCTTGGAAGCAATAACCTTTCAGAAGCCCCTCTAAAAGGTTTCGCAATAATGAAATTTGTGACAGGCCCACTATGCTGCTTGGGAATGCGCAAGCTTTAAACAAGATTTCGCAAATGTTAAGCGTCAGGCACTGTTATATAAGTGCTTGAGAGGCACATTAACGGCCCAGGTTATTTTGCAACTTTACCTCTACTGTTCTTCTTTTTTTTTGGGGGGGGGGGGAACTGCCACACGGTTAATGAATTCCGAGACACTGTTTCCGGATTGTCCGGCCAAAACAATTTCAACCGGCATTGCTGTTTGTATTTTGTCCATCATAAAGGGCGAATGTCTTCCTCGTTGAGTAGATACAACTAGAAAGCTTTCGTGAAACCTTGTAGTACAATTCACGATACCATTTTCTTATTATTTCATAAGGCTTAACTACAAAGAGCCACACTTCGTTTATAAAAGGCCCGATGTTGGAAGATTAAAAAATAATTGTAATCGGCTTGGATTCCAATCAACGAGCACTTATATCACAGAAATGCAGCCACAACGGCCGGGAGTTCAACATAAGACTTTGTTCCTAGAAGTAAAACATCGTATAGCAAGTGGAAATCGCAGCGTGCAAAGCTTTTCTCATGCGATACCCGCTTGTGATTAGCCAACGTTCTTCGCTTGCATGCTGCCTATAAGGGTTGACAGGAATTGTGTTCTTGCGAACAGTTCACACACGCAAACTTTTCTTTAAACTTTAAACATAGATCTACGTCAATAAAATTTTTTTTAAATGTTCATTTTTATTTCTGGCCACGGAGAGCACATTTGCAGAATAAAGGAACTCTTATTTGAAATAAAACCGATTTAATACCAGAGAGTTAATTAGTAATTGATTTGATGAACAATCCACAACTGAAAACTCACCCCACAATTGACGAATGCTGCTATGGGCAATGTGTTAAGTTTCCCGCGCCTAAAACATTACTTCGATGTTTCAAACTCAGCGTAGCATATTGTGATGTTGTTGAGCTATGTTGAGCTATGTTGAGCTATGTGACGTTGTTGTGGTACGTTAGGCATTAAATATAAGCCTTCGATCGTACGTTAATGGTCGGCGTTCGTTGCTAGTCTTAACTGAACGTAGTGTAAATTATTTTGTTTTGCTTTTGTGCTGCGCAAGACGAGCCACGTGACTCCATAGAGGACACATTGGTGGTACTAGGGTTTTTTGTTTTGTTCGTAAGCACGCATTAACGTACGAGGTCCTCACCTATGGAAGCCCACGACGGTGCCTGCCATATGTCGTTCAGCTGCCAGTAGAGGAAGCCCATGTTGTGGCCTTCGCCGTGCGGACCAATGAAACTCCTCCAGCGTCGAAACGTCTCGGCAGCGGTCCGCATGCCCATCGCCTGGTTGATCTGCGCAACCCGCCATTTCCCTCAACTGCTGCTGTCGCTTCAGTACTTCGTTAAACGTGAGAACCATCACTGCTCACATTTCCTTTTCACGGTGGCACACGCAAAACAACAAACAAGAAAGCAAGGACAATAAAGCTCCACTAGAAGTTCTTCATGAACGAATGTCTCGTAACATCTGGCAGCAGTAAAACAGTCCAGCTCTTCGTCCGGCACGTTGATGAAGCAGATGCTACCATATCCTCTTCCCCCTCTTCCAACGATTGACTGACTCGAGCCAACGTAGACTATTATAGAGGAAAGAGATGGATTTCCTTAGTGTGTGAGAATTCAGTCCGTTTAGAAATAGCTACCAATCAATTATTTACATTTTACAACATTTTTAAAGCGAAAGCTTTACTGGCCGCGAACTTGCGATTTCGCCGTGGCGGTGCTCCGAGGAGGCACATGACGTCACAACGCGCGCCTCGCCGCAGATATTTCTCTCTCTCGCTCCCTAGTCACTACTGCGCATGTGCCACTAGTAGCACCAAGCCACAGGTGTTCCGCCCATGGAGGAAGGAAACTGAGGAGAAGACCTACCCCCTCCGCGCGCTAGAAGAAAAGTGTGGAGGAAATGACGTAGTAGGTTCTCCTTTTTTTCCTGTTTTTTTTTATTTCTTCGTTGTAGCGGCCACGCGTTTCGGGCCACAATGGCAGCCTTGTTATGGTTCTGTGCGCTGACACGTGTTGCTCCGTAGGTTTCGTACTGTTGCAAAGGCGCCGTGCGGGCAGGTTTGCGTTGGCCTCCGTCTTTTGTTGCTCTGTGTTATCTGGACCGTGCTCTCCCGGATGTTGCTGTGGCCAGGTGGGACAGGAGGAGCTAAAGTTCATGAAATGAACGCGCATGCAACGCTGTACGCAATGTACCGCTCCCCGGCAATGGCAACGGAGGAAGGAATATCCGCGGAAAATTTCGCCCTCTTTGGCGGAATCATCCTAAAGTGCCATTGCAGGCCGAAACTGATGCGTTTCAGAATCTGTACAATGAACGCCTTGCAGGTCAGTGATTCCTGCTTTTGACAGCGCATGGTGCATTTGCGGCACGTAGAACGTACGTTATGAATGCATAGTTCGTGTTCAGTAACAACTTGCTTTTGTGCATATTAAAACACATGTTGCTTAACTGTTGCTTGTTCCTCGTAGTATATTCGCGAGAGCACGAAGTCTTTTAAGCAGAGCGCGTTCGAGGATCATGCACAAATGCACAGGTGTGCCTCAATACACATGCTGATAGAGCATTACTTAGAATATGTGCATTTTGCTCCCCTCGGCACCGTGCGCCGGCAGCCGACGCTTCGTCCTGGAAGATGGGAAAGAAGCGGCTTCTTTGACTTAAGGAACGAATCCTCTTTACCGCAGGCGTACGTATCTGTGCGCGCCAGAACCGCACGGAAGTGAACATATTAGCGGATGCGCTTATGTTCGCCTGCGAAACGGCTGTTCCATGGTCGCACGTAGGCCGGTTCCGCGCGCGTACTGTTCTGCACCATGCGCCGGCTATCGCAAAACTTTAGTTCCCTGAAGCTTCACTTACTGTAGGAAGAAGGCACCTAACATCGCAGTCAGTGAATCTAAACGCGGAGTCAGAAATGACATTGTGCCTCCTCGCCGGCGCGCTGTCGTAGTGTGCATTGCCAACCGAAGTTTGTTCAATAAAGCACGACGATTCCTCAAGCCACAACGAGAATATGTGTTTTTGCTCATAAACTCCAAATGGATCGCAAATAGGTCCGTGTGTCGTACGTGTCTCCAGTGCGCGTTCTTGCAGTGCAGTGAGAATGCGTACATTTTATTCGTATCGCCTGGCGGCTAGCTCGCAAGACCGTCTGAGAGCCCCAGGAAACCCGAGCAGAGAAAAGCAAGTAGAAGGCAGTGATAAAGGTGGCCTTCTTTAAAAAAAAAGACGCAAGAACTGGGCAGCGGCCGGTACGTGCGGTTGATGAGAACAGTTCAGTTGGTAGGCCTTATAAGGCATGCTTATTTTCATAAAAGCCGGTAAAATCAGCCGGTTCGACCTCACGGCCCAATTTGCGAAGTTCATTAGGAACTTCTTTCAACATGACTTCGGCAACGGTAATGCATTGAGACATCGCGATTGTTTAGTATTGCTGCGAAGCGCGCGCGTCCGAGAAGCCCGGTTACGCGCAGCGCGGCGTGGTTTCGCGAGAAATGTAAACAAGAGAGGAGAGCTGGCCCGATAGGCGGAGCAACGCCACGAGCAATGCCAACTTCCGGCTTCACTTTAGCTTCACAAAGAGTGACGTCAGGGCGCCCCTCCCGAGTTTCCTTCCTCCATGCTTCCGCTAGAGTTACTGTATATGCTACCACAGGTAGCAGCATATACAGTAACTCTAGCTTCCGCCGCTGCGCAGCGCCGCGCCTTTCCGCCCTCGCCGTTTGGTATGACGTGACACCGCGTTCCTCGTCGTTGCGCTAGCGTCCGCTCGCCTCGCGAGCTGCGTCGCATGCCTGATAACATGTCTGAAGATTGAAAAGGATAGCTCGCGCGCCGCAGCCACAGTTGAGGCGGCAGTATGGACGGCGACGATTCTGATAAGCAGAAGGAGGCCTGGAATCGACATCGGAACGAGATGATGAGCAAACGAATCGCCCAGGAAAAAAACAAACAGCGCACCGAACGACTAGCTAAACGCCGCAACATAGCTAGACAACCAGACTAACCTGGACTTGCAATCAAGATTAACCAAGGCTAACCATATACCTTAGCTTTCGCTACTTTTATTCTGACATAACCGAGCTACGCCACTGCCAATTTTTGAGAAATCGATACATTTTTGAGAACTCGAGAGGACAATCAGAGAACAGCTTTTAACGAAAGGTCGTGCAGGTCGCCATGTTTTATATTTTTCTGTAAGCCGATACTTCACTTCCGTCTGACATACTATCTCAGAAACTCACTCAAAAACCGCGTTGCCTCTTATCAACACCCCAACACCCAGTAAACTCGACAAGGGACCAACCTGAGAAATATTTCTGTCTTTCAAAACACACGTCCTGGTTAGGTATTAGGCTCACAGCCTCCTGTGTGTGACCCTTACTCCAGTGTTGATGTTTGCAAGAAATAAATACTTGTATCTTTACATCCTGTAGTTTGTAGTTGATATCATACATTGACTCATCCTACATAAAAAAGCAGTATATGTGACAATGTGAATTACTACACGGCTTATGCTTAGAGTTCACAGAACCCTAAGCGGGAAGACCAATGACCCCTTTGTTACGGGTCATAGTAGAATGTCGGCTTTTAAGATTCTTTCGCAGATACGCACTCATTTACATGACGCCTTTTTGAAAGCAAGTGATTGTTATTATAATGGTTTTAAAATTATTTTTATGCGACCTTCGTTCTTCTCGTATAACATGCATGGTGCAAGGTGTTTACAGGAAGAAATAATCGAAACTATGACCTTGCTTTTACTGTAACAGTCTACCTGCACTAAACTTGAACTCAATGGCAGTGACTAAAATAAAATTAAGAAAAACGAATGATCTAGGTACGTCTTAAGCAAAAGATTATGATACGGTAAATTTTTGCTCTAGCATTCTTAGTGTTGAGCGCTAGTAACTGACTCACCTGACTCAGATATGACATCATGTCATAGGCCTTGCTCGTGTCTTTGATCCTGCTTGTCAGAATTATCCCATTTACCTTAAAATGTGCCGTAATGCCGTATTTGACGTATATGTCTCCTGAAAGAAGCAAATGTGAAAGCGTCGAAAAATAAGCAAACGTATGAGACCTGTCGTAAGAAAGTTTGACGATTGGTTGAATGTATGATTAATTAATTAATTAATTAATTAATAATTAATTAATTGACGTTATATTTTGGGTACGCACAATTTGCAAACACTGAGTAGGCCCATGCTCCTAGGTTATAGTTTGGATCCAAAGATATAAATTATAATGACAATTTGGAGAGCAGCGCACGAAAATCGGAAATGTATAAATCGGAAGAATCACAAACATTATAAATACAGCATGTGTCTATCCAGAAGCAAACTGTTACCCTGCTACACTACTTGCATGCTCTGTTATGCTGCTCTGACTCTGTGATCCTGCAGCTGCTATGCGAATGATAGAACACGAATTTATATGATCTTCGTGATTCTGGCTTGAGCCATTCTTGTGGCTTTATTTAGCACACGTCATCTACGTTTACTAGCCTAAATTTTAGAACAACTCCATTTTTCTGAACGCAGAAGGTTAGAAACATATGAATGCATGTATACTCATTGCGTGTAAATTGCTGCATTCATAACGTAATATCTTGTTACAAATGATCAATAACCAAAGTTACAAAGGCAAATTATTAATTTGTATTTACAGGATACTGCAGGCCCAAAACATGGCGCGAGCAGGAGGGGAAAAATTACAGAAATATTTAAAAGAACAGAAAACACAACAAAGCGTGCACATATTGGCAAATAAGATCAATTACCTAGCAATAAAACGCAGCAATAAAGCATAAGCCAGCAATACGAAGGGGGGGGGGGAACCACAGCAATGCGTGTGTCATGGAATGACATACATTTATAAATAGAACAAACAGCCCCAAACAGAGAAAGAAAAACAATACGAAATGCACATCACACCATGCGCATCGCCCATCCAATCTTGCAAATAAAAAAGGACTTACACTAAGTGCATAGCAATACCTCTAGAAGGGGAAAAGAAAAAAAGAAGAAAAAGACACAAGAGAAAATTATATGGCAACCGAAACGACTATAGCAATATAAAAGAAAAACAAGTACAAGTTAATCACAAACAAGGACGCGCCAGTTACCCTTGAAGCGTTGTCAGAGCTCACCTAAGCGCTGATGTTGCCTGTGCCTTAGGAGGACGGTGAACGGGTATTTGATCATGGAGCTCGGCATGACGGGTAGCAGGGTGTCCCTCGAAGGGTACGACTGCAGGCCATGCTCAGACACGAACCGCGAGATCGGGAACGTCGACGGCTCCCACGCATTGGACATGTAGTTGTAGTAGTGCACTGGGAAGGATAAGTAGTACAAAAACACTCGACAAGGAGGAATTTGAAAGCTGCAATGAAGCACAGTAAGGAATTGCACTCATTTCGCTACAGGTGCGCGTCATTTATACTTTGATCTGAAATCGCTTCAATATATTGGAGGTGATCTCAGCGCGGTCATCTGACGTTTGGTTGGCAAGAAATTGAATTGAGTTTAATTTAAACCTGGGGTTTTACGAGTCAGAACAACGATTTGACTACCAGCCACCCAGCAGGGGGGGAGACTCCGGATTAATTCTGACCACCAGAGGATATTCAACGTACTTCCAATGCACGGAACACGCGCGTTTTTGCATCTCGCCCCCATGGAAATGCAGGCGCTGTGGTCAGGCTTTGATACCGCGACTTCGTGCCTAGCAGCGCAACACCATTGCCGCTAAGCCCCCTGGGCGGGCACACGAGATTCAAGATACGAGCATGTAAGACGTTGCGGGAGGGGGGAGGGGGCGAGATCATCAACGCGACGAGGAACAATATCTCCTGGTCGTTGCTCAGTGTGAGACACGTCAGCGAAAGTAAAACCAACGTCTTGCACCGATGCCTCACGCACATTTCAGGAACACAGGTGCAATTACACGCACGGAAAACGTTCTAAACAGAGCGACATTCGTGGAAGTAGTGTTTTGACGACATAACATTGGTTCTAAACGGCAGTCACTGACTTAATGACGGTGTGAAGTGGTGCAAGAAGCAGAAATGTTGCATGTCCGGTGAGAACAAACGCGGTGGACACCAGTCACTTCATTTGCTCCACGTGCGAAAGAACCATGCAATATCTTGGCCAAACATCGCCGTCTGCTTTACCGAGCAATTCTGACTAATAATGACGCTTTTCGCGAAGCAGTTTGCTCTAAAGAAACGTGATGGCGCTTTCGGCAGCGCGCCGCACGTTGCCTCAGCGAAAACGCACGAATAAGAACTCATTATCTCTTTTGTTCTGCTTCTGTGCAGTCAACTGTAGGAAATGCAACTGGGTTTTCGCTAACGCACGGTCCTGCATTCATGCTGGAAAATGTGGAGCGGTGGAATGAAGACGTGTGCACTAGTTGGCTGCCAAAATTATGACTGGCATATTAAAGAATGGAATGAATCGATGTGTCGAAGTTCGCGGACCACTGCTACATAAGTACTGCCTGTGTTGCTGGCTCTTCGCGATGCACAGCTTCCCTCAAGGTTGAAAAAAGAAGTCGCAGCTTCACCCTAAAGGCGAAGCATCGAATGCCATAGCAAATTTGTGAATAGCTATACGAAGTAAGGATAGCAGTTTCATCGACCGTATAAACTAGTAGATATAGGCATACTAGTTAAATTAACAAGCATGGTGTCACGCCAGCACAAGCAAACCTGAACATATCTCATTCGATGACTGCGGAAACTCGCGGTCAAAACGCTACAGTGAGGAAGCGCGGCAGCAGCAGCGAGCGAATTGACTTCCGTGCTGCCGGTCGCACCAAAGCCAACTAAGCCGTGAAAACACAGCGCAGCTCGGACTCTGTACTCGCGGCAGACCGCTTTCAAGGTACAGTGGCCTGGGTGGGCGCGCGCGGCCGCCCGGGCCACCTGGAGTAGAACGCGCCTCCCCTCTCTACCCTCCTCCCGCAGCCTTGCGTGCGACGGAAGACGGTGCGCTTCCTACCCGCTTTCCCCCGTTGCGTGCGCGAGATTGAGCGTTGGCCGCCGGCTCACCCTCGCGCG
Organism: Dermacentor variabilis; assembly: GCF_050947875.1. Lineage (NCBI taxonomy): Eukaryota > Metazoa > Arthropoda > Arachnida > Ixodida > Ixodidae > Dermacentor > Dermacentor variabilis. The sequence continues at coordinate 83,887,402 of NC_134572.1, forward strand.
CTTCCACTCGCGCGTACAGCCACCGCAATAAAATTTAATTCATCCGCCAGCGCTATAGCGCTAACCTACAAGGAAAGGACTTCAACCCCGGGATGCCTGCATGAGCGAGTATCGCTCGTTACGGTGACAAAGGAAGTATCGCTGCTTCTTGGCATATAGTAAGTTTCTCGCACGTTATCTACAGACATCCATCCCAACTGACGCTCAAGTTTACGCCCGCTCTGTCGCCAACATGTCAAGAATAAGTGAACGGTTGCAAACTTGAATCAATGCGCCGAAGCATGGCTGCCGGCGACTACCCGACAGCGCATTAATGTTCGAAGCTGAACGTTTCGTAACGGTCCACACATTAAGCGAGTGACTAGCATTAGTACGTATTTGCTACAAGCTATTAAAACGCACAGAACAAATACGTTACAAGCCTTGTGCCCAGCGAGAATAAATCTATAGTTCAGCACACCCGCGAGCGATCGTGCAGAAAATAAACAATCAGATAGTGACGGCCCCCGGAACATTACTGAGTGAGAAATGTGACAAGCCGCTGCTTAAAATCATTTGCTAAATTAAGAACGAAGAGCTAAACACACTGATACTGATCCACTTCATAAGCGGAATGTTAAGATAGCTTGAAATACATTTTTAGCCCCGCTTTTCTTACAAGCACCATACGCGCTGCTCGCACCGTTTGGACAAAGCGTAATGAGCTCCGAAAGCGCTTACATCTCTTTTATAGCTGTAGCCAAAGCTTCGCGTGAGGGTTCCCCCAGTCACCGCCTACGATATCCGCCGAAACAGAGGTTTGCAGAGTCGCACCGGTGTCATGTACACCATTGTAAACAGAGAGGCAACGGAGGCAGCTGAGGCAAGCAATGGTCACGTTACCACGTGTTAAAACATGGCAGCGCCCACGGGATAGTCATGAAAAGAGTCAATAGGCCTTGCATTCGATTTTGGAATTACAAGGCCGAGTGCCGAGGCCTTGGCGCGAAATCTAAGCGCTATGGAGAAGACCTTGCAACCGTCCTGGACGCTCGTTTACTAATGCTTCCCGAAACGATGCAACATATAGTACGTTTTTTTTTCAAGGTGGAAAGAGCCGCAATATGCTTCGCTGGAGGATTATGGAAGAATATTTCATCTATATTATTACATTCGCGCAAAAGTTTGTGCCATTACATGCAGCGCTGAAGTTGCCCAATTACCCAGCAAATTGTGCTTGTTGCACATTTTACGCGGGATGCCATGCTTTCATATGGTCAACCGCGTTTTTGTGTTACAATGACTTTAAAATTATTACACGCTTACATTATGTATATTTCGGTTAAATTTTGCAAAAAAAAAACATTTTATAAGTTTTATCCTTTAGCACAACATTTGACACTGTTAACTGCCTGGATTGTCAGAAAAATGCACGAAATTACCTTCGTCTGCGTCCCTCGCAATGAAAGTTGTCAAAAGCTTGGCGGCCCTGATTTTGAGGTCGCTTCAGGCGCATACAGTATGGCAAAGTATGGCCTTCAAGATTGGTCTCCGTCACTCTGAGCGAGCGTCAGGTTGAGGGTTCGATATGGACAGCACGAGAAACGCAGACGAAGGCAAGATGACACATCCTAAAATGTTACCGTTCTGCGTGAAATATTTTCAAAAAGTTCATAAGATAAAGATGCAAGTCACAGAAGAACGCAACAAAACGCAACTTTTACTTTTCACGCCACAACAAGGTTACAAAGTACAAAAAGACGCAAGCACGACGAACTATATACTATCCTTGGCTATGAAACTGAGGAAGTCGCCATGAACGATGCACCACAAGCTATTAGGAACTCCAAGAATTACAGAGAGCAGCACTTAGACAATTTGGCACGCCTTCTAGCGTGTCATGTTCTTTGAATTCCATTCTAGCCAATTAGAGCCGTCATTAGGGATAGAATGGAAATACTACACAACTGCTGGCTTTTGTATATCTAAGAGTCGTACTCACTGTCGCCGTTGTATACGCTATTTGGATTTGAGGATATCCAGGTGGTATTTGACGTCATTATCCCATTGCTTGGGCTCGACGAGAGAAAAGGGCGCGACTTATCTTCCCTCTGAATGACGGGCTTCATGGTTTCGATGTAGAGCTTCCGATAGTCCCTCCGGTACTGGGGCATTCTCAGGAACATCTGTGGCCTGCAGAAATGGGGAACGTTTAGTTAGCTGTGACCAATTGTGCCTAATACCATGAAGGTATGGTCATACACATCACCGGGAATTTAAAAAAAAAGTATATCACACTGCGCTTTTGACAACGAACAAGATACGACAACGATAAATAGCCGAGGGGAATTCACGTTTTCTCGAAGAGACTTGTTCCATCCAGCAGTTCACAACGTATTTATGTTACTTCCGATGCGCGATGTGCAGAGACGGCTCACTTACTGATAATTACACTAAAAAACACTACCACGAGCTTCAGGTTCATTATTCATCCCATTAGGAACCTCGCTGAACGCACAAAGGAATCTGTCTTTTCTCTGTCACGCGAAGCTATTCGGGGCTTGCGACACCAGGCCGCGCGCCCTCGTCTTTTGACTCTCGCCCCATAGCGTTCTAACGCTTGCAGCGCAAAACTGTAATTCTGCACGAAGCTTGTGCGTAGTGATGCCCTACATCACGGCTGTCTTTTCAATGTAGCGCATCACGTTCCAGTGCTACCAACTGTAGGTTCTGGTCATCAGCCAAGCAAACGCATGCGAAGCGGCAAGCCCGCCGCACGAGCGTCCGGCTGCGCACATGTTACCACTGTGGCATCACTTCAACGAAAATGCCAAGGTTACTAAAGACAAACTCTAAAAGAGCCAAAAGCTATCACATACAGCAGTGGCTCGCAAGCAGTGTTAACAGGTTCGGGCGCTTGTCGAAGACAAGGATCTTTCTTTGCTCTGCGTCATTATCGATGGCAAACTGTCATATTGACATCCCGAGTCAATATCGCGTTTTTGACCTTATAAAATAAAAAAACAAGAAAAAACTGAATGAGAACAAACTCAAAATAAAGAAGACGAAACATATCGGAAGAACCCACCCATTCAATTAAACGTCCTCAAGCATCTGCGAAAAATCCTAATCCTCAATGTGACTTATGGCATCAGCCTAGTAAAACAAAGGAAACAGTGCAGTGATGCGTTGCATATACGCACCGGACTAATATTACAGCTTCTGTAGTTCAAGAAGGAACGCGAAAAGAAATAAGTTATAAATAGCGATTTCAGCAGCAGCAAATCTTAAACCAGTAGCCGGCAAATGTTGTATTCGCGGATGTGCGCGTTTTTACGCAGCGAAAAATCTACCACATGCGAGTTGCATGTACGGAAGTCCTTCAAAAAGTGAAAAGAGACATCTTTTCGGCGGAACCCGGCTGTCCAATAAAACATCCTCAAGCAGTTCTGAAAATTGTGATCGTGAATGTGATAATCTGAGCTAATCAACAAGGTTGTAAAGTTAGTGCACAATACCTGCGGTATGTTTGAAATACTTGCTTCCCTCTAAGAACCCCGCTTCTTCAGCTGATCAGGTGCAAATTTGCATGTTCATATGGCATTTATCAGAAAGTTTTTTTTAACATATAAACAAAACAACAAATTTTTCGTGTAATTAGCGATACGAGCATGCTTTCTCGCCAGGAAATCATGAAAAAACTGCTCCGAATTGAGTTACGCAATTCAATGTTACGTCAGCTCGCTAGAGAGACACCACGTCAGCTCTTATTGAATGACTTCCAAGTTCCACTGCATACCACCATGCGGAAGCAATAGCCTGCTCATTTTCGTTATTGGCCGCCCAGGCGATGACCGATGGGTGTCGGTGGAGACGTCGTACCTGTCAGAAAGGGGAAAAAACAAGGCGGTAAAAAACAGGCCATTTCGCTCAGATACGTCTTGCGTGAGTTGCCTGCCCTCAAGTTCCCTTTGTGTGCAGACGTTTTCAGTACGATCGAGAGGAGAGACAATGCCCAGCTGTCACTTACGGCGGTGGGCGGTCTACTATTTTGATGTGATGAGTGACATGACTGTGAACATAGATTTTCTGTAGCCGGAAACAAACTGCTTTTTTGAAATTAGTCTGTTGGAATTGAGTCATAAGAAGGACGCGCACGAACACACAAAAGCAATCAAACACACAGGACAGATTCACAAAACTTCTGTGACGTAAAACTACTTCGCGAAGTTCACCGTCAGGTGCCAATCATGGCCTGGCTTTCTTATATCCTGCCATGCCCTGTTGTATGGTTATGTTAATGTCTATATTAGCAATTTAATAGTTGTGCTAAACATTGTAAAGCCTACTGGATACATGTTATTCTCGGTAATTACGCACTTTATGATATATATTTATTTGAATAAAGATAATTGCCACTTTTTGTTCGTATTTATTACATGGAAGGCGTCGAAGACCTGAACGCCAAACGAACGAAGTGACATCTTTCTGCACCACTGCGCACTACGTGCGCTCGCGATCAGAACATAGTGCGTCACATACCGAAAGCACGAAGGTGCACGAATAATACGTCACTCGACGTGAATTTGCATCCCCAAGTTGTAGTTGTAATATACGAAGTAGTTATTCCGTAGAAAGAGTCTCAGGGCAAGGGGAACAACACCGCGTAACGGGCGGAGTCAGACTTCTATGAGGGCGCTCGCGAGTGCGTTACATTGCGTTGCCTGCTATATGTTAAACGGGTTGTGATAAAAGTTTGAGGCTCTTGGTTCACCAAGCTCACCTCGTTCACACGCGCACGCAGACACACCAGTACATGCGCGCAACGCACATGCACGCGCGGAAACACACCTCTACGCGCCCACGTACCCAGCGACATTTAATTTTGGAGTATGACACGGTTCCTTCTTTTCGTAGTAAATACAAAGCAGCTCAGTTTTAGCATTTATCGCAACATATAGTTTCGGACTGATACGCCCCCCATCATGAGGAATAAACTCCGTTTTTCAAACGTCTCGTTTTTCGGGCTGAAACATTATGCGCAGCTGCGCCTCACCTGCTGCTGTACTTCAATGACCACGTTCTGGAGAAATTCAGCGCCCACGGGATACAGGCTGACGGCGAACATCATGTCCTGCCAGATCAGTATCCCCAGTTCGTCGGCCAGGTCGTAAAAGTAGTCCGTCTCGTACACGCCGCCGCCCCACACGCGAAGCATATTCATGTTGGCCTCCTGCAAGAAAATGTGAGAGCTTAAGCGAAAGCAGACGCCTGTTTTCAAGCCACAGTTTAGGGACAGACGTACAATGATGACAACTAGCGCTCCAGAATGCTTTTCTCAGGACGCCATACCGCCGCACATTGCCCGCATAACTTCGTAATTTAAGTTGTGTCACGTTTTCATTGGATTCACAGTTTTAAATTACGGTCTTAGATCAATTTTTTATTCATTATTTTCACGAGGATCTAGACGGATATTGTCCTGCAGTTTGTTTGTTTCGTCAACTCAGCTTCCTCTTGAAACCAAATTGTACCTGAGTGCAACCAATTATCCGTGGCAATATTGTTGCTTTATTGAAGGCATGTACTTCCCCTCTTCTCCACGTGGTCAAGCAACCTGGGCGATCACTGCCATCGTCAGGCTGTGACTTCTATAGGCCCGGTCATTCAAACCTAGCTTTTTTTGCAGCATCGGACACACCTCTTAGCATTTCTTGTTTCAACCACTTAGGTCCTTCTAATTTCGCAGCTCTGTACGCTGTCTGTATCAGCTCGTAATAGTTCATTTGGACATAAAACACAGAGAGCCACGCATAAATACCGTAAACCACTGCTTCGGAAGCGTGCACTGCGACATAAACGGAGCACTGCACAAATTTGGTCGAATAAATGCCGCAGCTAATACTAAGGGGCTGAATTCACAAACCTTTTCGTTCGTAAGCACTCTTTGCCATTGACATGCCACCTTCGCTAATATTATGCCGAGTATCCGGATTGTGTTGAATTCGCTCTTACGAACAATTTTATCATAATAGTCTTTTGGGATTACGGGCCCAGCGCTATGCCAAGAAATGTGCACTATCGTGAGCAATATGAGCGGGAACATGCGCACGCATGGCAAATAACCTCGAACTTGAAGTGGAATGTTAGGAGGCTTGCGCTGTCGAAACACGGTGGAAACGGGGAAACTGCTCTGCTAATTTTTGGCCCTCCCACCACGCTTGTGTTCCTGCAAAACAGCGGCTGGCGCAATCTCGCCGGCCGCTGACGACGATGGTTCACTAGCAAGAGTATGGTCCACAAGTCACATGATGGATCAGGTCCACTAATAAAGATTTGCGTGATTTACCAGTGCTGCCTATTTCCCATTGATAGAGCACGAGATGATTCCCTATGCATTCAACACACTGCACCCGATTGGGTACATTTTTTTTTTTCAAACAAGACCTGTCTCCCATTCATAGAGCGAAGGACATGGCATGCATGCCTTCTGAAAGATCGAGGGGGAATGCGATTTTAACAGTGCGCAAAGGGTGCTGACATGAGTATTGTAGAACATATTTAGGGCCCGATGAACGTAAACCTTCCGATGCTGTGCTTCGACTCGGCGTCCTCTGACAAACTGTGGCAAGCAAAAGAAGAAGATTGAAAACACCATCAGGGTGGCACGGCGTTCGTCAAGGCTTCCTACGGGTCTCCGCCTCTAAGAATGGAGAGCCTTATTGTGGTAGCATGACGAATTATTAAGCCACCCAATGCACAAAACGGAAACGATGAACACACGCTGGTATGAAGCTACCGTCTTATTTTTGTATGTTTTTGTATTTTGTTACCATTTGGCAAGCGCCAATAAAATATGTCAATGCACCATTAGGTGTTATTTCTTTCCGTTTTAGAAGTATATGGTAGAGCAAAACCGGAAGAAAAAACAAGCACTACATATTGCCGTGCTTTAGCTCATTGTCGATAATCGCGATATGGAACAGTGTTATCACTGTTCAATATCGGTGTGAGATTCAGCATTTCGTACACACAGACGCACAGTGGTACACACAGACGCACAGTGGCAGTGGCAACAGTTAGCAGAACACCGCCCCCTTATCACTCTGTTTCCAACGCCGGCCACCGCATGTTGCCCTTAGCTGAGTTTAAGGCTACCGGACACGCACTCCCATGTTCTCTATTATATTACTTAAGATTACGCGTGAAAATTATGTGTACGAGGAAATTCATCTAGCCTGAGAACATTTTCTCGCAACTCATGTGTTTTCTTAGTTGATCAAGCTAGACGATGTTCGCTATAAACAGTGGATCACTTGTTCACGAATGTTGTCACTAATGACACAGTAACTGTTACACACCGAACAGCACGCAGCCATGCTGATGATACACACTCAAGGAAATAAAATAATAATGCATGGGAAATTTTTCATTCTTCTAACTGCAAATGCCGACGATTTGATGCAACAAATAAATCACGAAAATTGACACCCTCATCGCGACACCGAAGCTTCTATGGAAATTACACGACACTATAATTTACATTACATTATGGGGTTTTACGTGCCAAAACCACTTTCTGATTATGAGGCACGCCGTAGTGGGGGACTCCGGAAATTTCGACCACCTGGGGTTCTTTAACGTGCACCTAAATCTAAGTACACGGGTATTTTCGCATTTCGCCCCCATCGAAATGCGGCCGCCGTGGTCGGGATTCGACACTGTAATTTGTGACAGCATGTTATAAACTGACTGTTCAAAGAATGGTACAAAAGGGATAGACTTCCCCATAACACGCCCTACTATGATGACCATAATTCTAAACAAACTACCGTGCTTGTAATCAGGTGTTTATTATTAGTATGTTGACACTTTGCAAACACGGCCATAACAAGGTTTCCCTGCGAAAGCAAGAGAACATCAAGATATTCGCTCATCGTTTGAACAACACAGACAAAAAACTTTTCCGTGATTGGATGGCACACATGGGTCAGTTCTTACGATTACGTTCAAAAACAATGCAGAATTATGAAAAAGTACCTTTGTGGAAAGGAGTAAGTCTCGGACGTATTCATCTGTCGCTCTTTCCGGAAAGCTGTCTGCCGGTATCCAATTGCTTCCCTTGGCGTATATTGCGACACCGTTGATCACAAAATAAAACTCTGTTGCACCTGGCTTCGTGCCTGTTGAACGATAAACAACAATATCACTGAAGCTTGAACTTTAAAGTTTATTGACATCCTTATAACAGTCGACAGATATTTCTCTCTTGATAGCACGCACAACCGTAGACGCTAGTACGGCTTCTAGGACACAACATATTCGTATCTGGTACGAGGCACATAACATAGCAAAAAATAAAACACAATAAATATGCGTAAAATGTTAGCAGTCATTGTTGCACAACCATGATATATTTCCACAAACGCTACTCGGCACGAACATTTCAACTTGAAGACAAGATTCCACAAATGCTAATAATATCATTATCTTTGAAAAATTTGTTCTAATACCTCAGAACTTCGGATAATATCCCAGAAAAGCCACTAATTTCATTATCTGTGACAATTTCGTCTTACTACCTGAGGCAAGGTCGGCAAACATCGTGAAAATAAAGGAAGAAAGAACATTCTTTCATAACGCAAAGGAATAACTCACCGGCATGCTCTTGGTTTATCTCCACTGTTCGAAAACCAAACCTCGCAACCTTCACTGCTGCGTGCCCGTTGACGGAGATTGTCACATTCAAGTTATACAATTTCTGGTCACCATAGCCGGATGGCCACCAGTATTCAATATTTATTCCCTGAATAAAAAAAAGAATAATACACGTGCAGCATATTCAAAGAAGACACAGGCTCACAAAAGGTGGAGACTTGAAATTATCAAAAGTGATCCAAACAAGGGATGTGTCAGGCTAGAACCAATGTTTCGACAAGGAGACTGGCCTACGTAAGGTTTGCCTTAACAGAGACAAGTTGCCTTGTTGAAAACAGGCTCCAGTCCGACACATCCCCGGTTCGGACCACTGTTTATCATTTCAAGACCAATGTATGTATGAAAAGGACCCTAAAGTGGCTCCTGCCGAAGCTACACTTGATTATTACACTTTAGTCTCCTTTTTTACGTGAGACGCCTTTAAAAATGGTCTAAGCGGCCGCTTACTCAAACCGATGCAATGAAAACATGTTATAGCAGTATCGCTTATATCTTTGCAACCTGACTTTGATATCGTTGTGTAGAGGAAAAATTCCGCTCCTCGAGCATGCATGTGTCGCATGCGCAGATGGCACTGTTGTCGCACCATGTATGACGCAATAGAAGCTAAATTTAGCCTCGCGCGAAGCGTACAAAGAGGCGTATGTTGGCAGTGCTTTTGTACACCTGAACAGGAATAGGACCGTTTCAGAAAGCTCACAATCGTAGTAGGTACAATTTACCAACGCAGGCGCTTTTGATAATCAGGAATCGTAAGGCCTACAAATGTATAATATTGCAGAAGTTTCACACTTGCTCGGAGACTGGCGAGTACGTCATCACCCCCCCCCCCCCTTTCCTTTCTACTAAGTTGGCTTGCTGAGAAAATGTGGGTTGTTACGAACAGATAACCCGACGCTCCACCGACGTCTCTGCCATATCAGCCGCATTTCCGGTAAACGCCGGTCAATTGCTTTAAAGCTAAGCATTGGCTAAAACTATGCGTCATTGCAGCATTAAGGTGAAAGTAATTAAGGCATAGTATTTTGCCGATGAACAGTACGGCGCGCTGTTGAAAGGAACGCCTAAATGGCATAAAGCTTAAATGACAGCAACACTTCCTTTTGCCTTAGCAACAACCGCAAGATGGGTCTATTAAGAATCCCGTGCGTATTTACGAGTAGAGCCTGCCTGCCTTCTTGCCATGTTTCCACTGAAGCTGAAGACGAAATTTTACCTGTGTATTCCCTTAGGAGTTGAGCGTACTGTGCTTAAGCATACCGTTTCTGACGTGCAAGGAAACTGGCAAATCGTGATTTTCAGATTCTTGACCCAACGAACTTCACCTTTGCGCAGTGGGAGTGGCGAAAAATCACAAATAAAATAAGCAGAGGAAATAATGATAGACACGAGTGTTTCGGAGTCGCAGTAAGGAAAGCAACCTTTTTTTTTATTTTAAGATAGCGAAAAAAAAAGAAAACCGTCTGCGGCCTATACCCGGATAGCGATGAACGAAAAACAAATGGAGTAAACTTTTAACGCCAATATTAGTGACGTTTCACGCTCGAGGAGCCCTTAACGAGATACGGTGATAACGTTACTCTACTGAACATACAACAAATAAATAGCCATATTTCTTCAGCGGTTGGTAAAATACTAAGGCAAATGACATAGAGCAAAATATTTAAGAACATTAAGCAAAGAATAGACAAAAAGAATTTTTTTTTCACATAATGTAACAGTAACAATCATCATCATCATCATCAGCCTGGTTACGCCAACTGCAGGGCAAAGGCCTCTCCCATGCTTCTCCAACAACCCCGGTCATGTACTAATTGTGGCCATGCCGTCCCTGCAAACTTCTTAATCTCATCCGCCCACCTAACTTTCTGCCGCCCCCTGCTACGCTTCCCTTCCCTTGGGATCCAGTCCGTAACCCTTAATGACCATCGGTTATCTTCCCTCCTCATTACATGTCCTGCCCATGCCCATTTCTTTTTCTTGATTTCAACTAAGATGTCATTAACTCGCGTTTGTTCCCTCACCCAATCTGCTCTTTTCTTATCCCTTAACGTTACACCTATCATTCTTCTTTCCATAGCTCGTTGTGTCGTCCTCAATTTGAGTAGAACCCCTTTAGTAAGCCTCCAGGTTTCTGCCCCGTAGGTGAGTACTGGTAAGACACAGCTATTATATACTTTTCTCTTGAGGGATAATGGCAACCTGCTGTTCATGATTTGGGAGTGCCTGCCAAACGCACCCCAGCCCATTCTTATTCTTCTGATTATTTCCGTCTCATGATCCGGATCCGCCGTCACTACCTGCCCTAAGTAGATGTATTCCCTTACGACTTCCAGTGCCTCGCTGCCTATTGTAAATTGCTGTTCTCTCCCGAGACTGTTAAACATTACTTTAGTTTTCTGCAGATTAATTTTTAGACCCACTCTTCTGCTTTGCCTCTCCAGGTCAGTGAGCATGCATTGCAATTGGTCCCCTGAGTTACTAAGCAAGGCAATATCATCAGCGAATCGCAAGTTACTAAGGTATTCTCCATTAACTTTTATCCCCAATTCTTCCCAATCCAGGACTCTGAATACCTCCTGTAAACACGCTGTGAATAGCATTGGAGATATCGTATCTCCCTGCCTGACGCCTTTCTGTATTGGGATTTTGTTGCTTGCTTTATGGAGGACTGCGGTGGCTGTGGAGCCGCTATAGATATCTTCCAGTATTTTTACATATGGCTCATCTACACCCTGATTCCGTAATGCCTCCATGACTGCTGAGGTTTCGACTGAATCAAACGCTTTCTCGTAATCTATGAAAGCTATATATAAGGGTTGGATATATTCTGCACATTTCTCTATCACTTGATTGATAGTGTGAATATGGTCTATTGTTGAGTAGCCTTTACGGAATCCTGCCTGGTCCTTTGGTTGACAGAAGTCTAAGGTGTTCCTGATTCTATTTGCAATTACCTTAGTAAATACTTTGTAGGCAACGGACAGTAAGCTGATCGGTCTATAATTTTTCAAGTCTTTGGCGTCCCCTTTCTTATGGATTAGGATTATGTTAGCGTTCTTCCAAGATTGCGGTACGCTCGAGGTCATGAGGCATTGCGTATACAGGGTGGCCAGTTTCTCTAGAACAATCTGTCCACCATCCTTCAACAAATCTGCTGTTACCTGATCCTCCCCAGCTGCCTTCCCCCTTTGCATATCTCCTAAGGCTTTCTTTACTTCTTCCGGCGTTACCTTTGGGATTTCGAATTCCTCTAGACTATTTTCTCTTCCATTATCGTCGTGGATGCCACTGGTACTGTATAAATCTCTATAGAACTCCTCAGCCACTTGAACTATCTCATCCATATTAGTAATGATATTGCCGGCTTTGTCTCTTAACGCATACATCTGATTCTTGCCAATTCCTAGTTTCTTCTTCACTGTTTTTAGGCTTCCTCCGTTCCTGAGCGCATGTTCAATTCTATCCATATTATACTTCCTTATGTCAGCTGTCTTACGCTTGTTGATTAACTTCGAAAGTTCTGCAAGTTCTATTCTAGCTGTAGGGTTAGATGCTTTCATACATTGGCGTTTCTTGATCAGATCTTTCGTCTCCTGCGATAGTTTGCTGGTATCCTGTCTAACGGAATTACCACCGACTTCTATTGCACACTCCTTAATGATGCCCACAAGATTGTCGTTCATTACTTCAACACTAAGGTCCTCTTCCTGAGTTAAAGCCGAATACCTGTTCTGTAGCTTGATCTGGAATTCCTCTATTTTCCCTCTTACCGCTAACTCATTGATCGGCTTCTTATGTACCAGTTTCTTCCGTTCCCTCCTCAGGTCTAGGCTAATTCGAGTTCTTACCATCCTGTGGTCACTGCAGCGCACCTTTCCGAGCACGTCCACATCTTGTATGATGCCAGGGTTAGCGCAGAGTATGAAGTCTATTTCATTTCTAGTCTCGCCGTTCGGGCTCCTCCACGTCCACTTTCGGCTATCTCGCTTGCGGAAGAAGGTATTCATTATCCTCATATTATTCTGTTCCGCAAACTCTACTAATAACTCTCCCCTGCTATTCCTAGTGCCTATGCCATATTCACCCACTGCCTTGTCTCCAGCCTGCTTCTTGCCTACCTTGGCATTAAAGTCGCCCATTAGTATAGTGTATTTAGTTTTCACTCTGCCCATCGCCGATTCCACGTCTTCATAGAAGCTTTCGACTTCCTGGTCATCATGACTGGATGTAGGGGCGTAGACCTGTACAATCTTCATTTTGTACCTCTTATTAAGTTTCACAACAAGACCTGCCACCCTCTCATTAATGCTATAGAATTCCTGTATGTTACCAGCTATATTCTTATTAACCAGGAATCCGACTCCTAGTTCTCTTCTCTCCGCTAAGCCCCGGTAGCACAGGACGTGCCCGCTATTTAGCACTGTATATGCTTCTTTTGGCCTCCTAACTTCACTGAGCCCTATTATATCCCATTTGCTGCCCTCTAATTCCTCCAATAGCACTGCTAGACTCGCCTCACTAGATAACGTTCTAGCGTTAAACGTTGCCAGGTTCATATTCCAATGGCGGCCTGTCCGGAGCCAGTGATTCTTAGCACCCTCTGCTGCGTCGCAGGTCTGACCGCCGCCGTGGTCAGTTGCTTCGCAGCTGCTGGGGACTGAGGGCCGGGGTTTGATTGTTGTGTTCATAGGAGGTTGTGGCCAAGTACTACACCAGGGTGGCCAATCCTGCTCTGGTGAGGGAGTGCGTTACCGGTTCTGGTCACCGGGATCAGGCCACACTCCAGGCCTGTTTGTGCAATTTTATCAACACGCGGATTTTTTTTTTAAATCCGGTGGAAAATTGCCGGCACCGGGATTCGAACCACGGACCTCTGGCACGCGAGGCGGGTGTTCTACCTCTACGCCACCTGGTACTCAATCCAAAAGATACACTGCGGTGAAGTTGTGATAGCGCAATCAAGGCTTTCCTGTGCGATTCTTAAGTGAACATTGGAGGTCGGGGTTCAAGCGCGTGATCGGATTGTACACTCATCGAGTTGGTAGTCAGCGCCCGTGTAGTCCGTTCCCGTATTCGTTTGACCCATTTTTTGTGTTGTTTGCCGTATTTGTCGTCAAACCAAGAAGCCCGACTAACAACCATTTTTCGGCGCATTGTTTTACTTTCGTTTTTAGTGATTGATGGAAACAAAAGCTTAGCCTCTTCATTCTGTTCAAAGTCTTAGGCTGAAGCAATAATATTCATGACATAGCCGCACAACACAGCTGAAAGTTCCTCCAGGAAAGGAAAGCTTTGCTAATAAGGCAAGCCAAATCTCTTTCTATGCTAATACAGTGGTGGCTTACGACGCCATGTAAGAGGCTTCAAGTACATTACGGCAAAGCTGGCGGGTAGCGCACGCGAATATTCACGAGGATTAGTTTAGTTAGCGATGTTGCAACGACTACAGGGAGTACCCCCACGTTCATAGCCATGAGAAGGGTGTCGACGGAAAAGGCTAACAAAACCCGTTTGTGAAAGGCGAGACCACGCGCCCGGTAGATAACTTTGCCGCCTGGCACAGCTTGCGGCATAACACTGGTGTGTTGCCTCATTGGCCAACTTACGTGGGAGAAAAGACAAAGGTTGCGCGGAAAACGAGGCACCGAGCGAATTGACCGCGTTTGTGGCAGCGCAAGCAGGTGAACGCATGGTTGCGCACGCCAAGTGCAACGTTATATGTGAAATAACGTACACAAGAATGGCTGAACACAAAGTGTGGATTGGAAGAACGCGTTGGTGGGCTAGCTGGCTCATTTGGTTGTTTTTATGCACTTCAAGGTGACTACGATGTTCGTTGCTACACTTATGTGCGGTGCGGCCTGCGCATCCTTCTTGCTTACGCTTTCTCCTCCGAACAAACTTTACTCGCGAGTTAGCACTTTTCCTGCGTCCGCCTTCTAATGTCGTGTCTTAGGTGTGCGTTTATTTGATGTGGCAAGAATGTCGAGTTTCATAACAGAGCAGTTAACAGAGCTGCGATGTTAGAGCAGTCGCACGTTTGAAAATGCGCGTGCTCCAAACACTATCAGCCATCTGTGCACTCCCTTTCTAGCAGCGTACGTGAGCAAAATGCTAATGCGTCCACTTCTGTTTTGTGTACGGGCCCACTACGACAGGACATTCACTATCCGTTTAAAGCGGGTGGCTGCACTAACTACGCTATATTAAAGTACTAGAAACAGTAAACGGGAAAACAGGCGAAAATGGTCATTATTGATTAGGGAGGGGGAGAAAGTACTAGTATTTGGGCAGGCTACGGTAGCGTATCTTAAAACAAAAGCAAGGTCGCCCGCTCGTGCGCGTTTTGGAACTGACTTGATGGTTACTGGCTGGCGAAAACGATACACCCCGGTCAAGCTGGCCCAAGTGGTTACCTTTCTCACTGAACTGAGCGGGGAACATGGCTATGGTAGGGAAACACTAATTGCGAAACGACAACGGCTCTAACGAACGGACAAACACACTAAAGGACGCGTTACTCTCGAGAAACGCAGGACGTGAAAACGTTGAAACAAACCGCGACGTGCACTACACATTTTTCTGTACGTGCTTTGCAGCGCGAAACACACCTACATCTTTGAGTTAATACCGACTAGGACAATGAGGAAGTAGAATTCGCGAAGAAATGTTGTGAACGTGCAATCTGTTCATTCTGCCACGTGGTTAAATTGGCCACCCTGACGTGTCTTCCAGCTTATGACACGTAACATCTAAAGGACGATGATTGCACCGAAAGTTCGGAACTTCCAACCGCTGAAACGAGGATTTACTGATGCCTGATTTCCTGATGACAAAAAGCGGAGTAATAACATAGTGCCTTAAGCAGCAAATTGACAAGCAGGCAATGCTTACGTCGGGTATCACAATCGAAAAGTCCAGCCTCGCATCGCGTGCTGTATGCGTCTTTAGCGTCACTGGCTGGCTATAAAGGGCCGTTCCGTCCAGGCTGATCCAAGCAGTTCCGTTGCTCGTTAAACTGAGGGACGAATCGTAAAACACACTCGTGTTTAGGATCCATTTCGAAGATTTACTTTTCCGATCTGCAAGAAACGAGAGAGGAAGAAACACGCACATGAGCCTCAACTTAAACAATGGCGTCAGAAAAACGGGGTTCGAAGATTTCTGCCTGCACTTCACCGCAGGAGCGGAAAAAGTTGCGCAATTTTATTTGCTCTACGTTTAATTCCTTATTCAAAATTGCATCTCATCTTGAGCCTACGCAGAATTACTGCGTTAAAGACTTATAAGTTGTCGCGGAGGCTGCGCTATGGGCGTTGCGTATTTACAACCTTTCACCGAGTCCTGCTGACAAAAAAGAAAGAAAGAAAGCAAGACACCCCGCCCTTGCACGCAACATAGAAGTAGGGCTGACATGAGGCAAGTCCGTCCACTGGCTAAAGCAGTGGCACAGACATGTTCCTTCGATAAAAAAAGAAATTAATTAATATGCTTTTAAGATGTCGTAAAAAATAAATCAACTAAAATGCTTTTAATATGCCGTAGTGGATTTGCACACACTTGCCCCCCATAAGGTGGTTCAGTGAGACTCAATGTTTTACGAGAAAGCTGTTCGTTACACATTGAGATGTAAGATTAGAATCCACACGTCCCAACTAATCATCATTTGGCAAATAATTGCATAAAACCAAATTTAGCGCACCCTATCAGCTTCTTCACGAAAGTAGGTCGCAGAAACGTGCACTTGATTACTTTTATAGGCTGCTTCCAGGTACCTCCGACAGTTTCGATCTCAGGCATACACAGTGGCGTAGCTAGGTCGTCTGGTACCCGGGGCCCATAGGTCTTCTGTCACACTCCACCCCCCCCCCCCCCCGAGTGTAGCCGGTGGAAAGAGGGATGCGTTCAGACGTATATGACACTCCCCCCCCCCCCGACTGGCCCCTTGCACCCGAGGCCCACGGCTCCCCGGCCCCCCCCCCCCCCTGTTGCTACGCCACTGGGCATACAGCCGCCACCTTTTAATGCCTATACACGAGTCAAAAAAGGCGTTGCACCACGCTCCCGTTAACTAACGCGGTAACACGACTTTGTGCTTGGAGATGGAAAAGCTCCAGTTGCTGCATAGACAGAGGTGGAAATCCTCGTCTTTCCAACCTAGCCGTTTAATGGCAGACGCCTCGATTTGCGAGCAAAGGCAAGAGAAGGCGTCCACACTTGCGAATGTTACGGTGCAAACATGGTGTGTTCTTTGTTGTAGCCTTGTAGCATGTGGCACAAAAATCATATTCTTCCCCAGCAGACTCCTATTGTCGAGATGCTACGGCATCCACGTAGCAGTTTTGCAGTTTCTCCTCGCGGCACTCTATCAGAAGTTCTGAGTAAACTCTAAATAACGTGTCAGCTTTGAGGCTTATTTGCACCGTCACAGTTAATTATTCCATCAGAGCTTCGTGATATCGAACTCCGGACGTAGTTCAAGAAACAGAGAAATAAGTTGAAAAAATGACTTAAGAATAAGCCAAGCTTGACTTCCATCAAAACAAATGTATGTGTATACAAAATAACCACGAAATAATGCAGAACATTGGTTATTGACCTTGCGCATAGAAAGAAAGTACTCCGCAATCACACTGATGTTGCATTAGACAACGTTATAGTGAGACATGAACACCTGTCTAATAAAGTGAATTGTCGCTTGACAAACATAGGAGCATGCAAACAGGAAACAACTAACACGGGTGAATACATGAGCACAAATTGTGTGCCACGGTGTATGTTGCTCTTACCGACAACACCTCCTATGGTTGCTCAGAGCATCTTAAGCAATGATGTCGCTGCTGTACATGACGAGATAAAAGCTCTGCCTATTAAGCATGTCTTGACATCATTGGTTCTTTATTAGCAGAGATAATAATGAAAGATTAGAGAATTGTTAGTTTCTATACTAATTGAAGATGGTGAATATTGCTCCAGTTTATAAGGCAGGATATGTAAAAAAAATATAGACCCGATTTCCGTTCGTCTCCTTCTTCTAAAACAAAAAAAAAAGTTTGAGCATGGTATTAATGACAAACTAACATCTCTGTTTATAACTCACCCAGTGATAATAGGAGCCCAATAGAGTTTTCACAAAAACAGATTCGTAGAACTGGCACTGATCGACATTAAGGAAAGCAAAGAACATCGAAATCAAGTTGCTGACACTTAGTTTATTCCTAGACTTAAAAATGTAGTACTGTTCAACAAGCTATTTTACTAAAGCTAGATATGTATGCTGTACGAGCAGTGATTCAAACTGTTTAGCACTGATTTATAAATATGATACCAGTATGAGTTTATTATTTTGAAAAAGCAGGGCTCCTAAAGGCTCTGTTTTGGAACCCTTGCTGTTTACAACATATATTAATGGTAAAACAAAAATATCCCGTTGCCCTGATATAGTGATGTGCGCAGATGATATAGATGTCCTTTTTAGCGGAATGAAAGGAATTTGCTTAGAGAAAGTAGCCGCACTGCTTACCTTCCGTAACTATCGTAATGTTTACACATGAACCGCTTAAATTTGAATACAAAGAAGGCTAGATTTAATTTTTTTTTACCAGCAGGCAGGAAAACTCGCCAAAATATTAATTAACCATTGGAAGGCTGCTTTTGGAACAGCTCAGTAAACAGAGTTTATAGGTATATCATTCGAGAGGGCCTTTTTTGGAAAATACTCGTTAATAAGCTGGCAGCTCATCCATCTCTAAACACAAGCAGACTAATAATAAAACCATACCCAAACTAATACATGCATTGCTAAAACAAATCTTATATTACCCGCCCTTTTATTCTAGGATTTGCTATTCGACCCCTGCAGGGAGAAAAGTTACGTGAACTAACTATGAGAAGCATTTTTTGTTCAAAAGACAATATGGCGTGTATGTTTGACAGTTATTCTGCAGAAGCACGGGACCTACGAATGCAGCAACTTTTTCAACATACAAGATGTTGAAGGCAGATCACGTTTATTATTTTAAGTAATTGCAACGGGAAATTACAAAAATGTCCTCTAGGACACGCCCACTCACACTTGAGCCGCGTACCCGATCCGGCAGTCTAGGTGAAAAACGCCGGCTACACAAACAAACTACCGGAGACAAGCATTACATTAGTAGGCGAGAACATTCTTCAATGTTATACAAAAGAAAGTTTATTTCGAGAAAAGCATTTCGTCTTCCAAGAATGAATGCAAGCCCTTCCTGATCACTAGCGACATGTCGTTTTCCATGGTTTCCAGCCTGATTAAGCATCACTTTGTTTTTACCATAGAGTAGCGTTTGATTTATTTGGTTTCATTTGTGATAAGAAATGTACGGTATATATATATATATATCCCATAAGTGGATGAGAAAGCGAAGCCAGATCCTACGCCTAATGCGAAGACATGGATACGTATCACACCTACGGCCACTTGTTATTTCATCCACTTTAATTTCCATTTGTTTATCATTTACTTACTGCAGATAATTTCGCCTATGCTGTCCTCTGCGTGAGTGTTTGCTGGCTACAAAAATCGGGCCCCTAGGTTTCCTTCGTTCCATTTCATTACATATATATATATATATATATATATATATATATATATATATATATATATTCAGTTGCATGAACTGACCTGAACAATAAATATGTTGAGATGTCCGTTGCATTGTGCATAGGCGAGCACTGCCAAGTCAGGCGAAATATTTCCTTTAGCCACGACCTTCTCCTAGGCTTTGTTTGAGAACTGAATAAAGGGGGGAAATACGACAGAAACCATCCCCGATGATTGTCTAAGTCGAGACGAAGCATTTCTTCTCTGCACGTGGCGCAAAGCCCGAACAAACTCACGTCCTCCCAGGGGTGAGCTCACCCGAGGACCACCACTTGGCCGGGCTGCGACACCGATTTGTGGAGCGCACACCCTTACCGGCGATTGGAGCAAGGTGAGCGGGAGCGAAGCCAAAACGGTGTGTGAGCGGGCGCATGGGATAGCGCGCGCGTGGAGCCAAAAGAGAGAGACAGTAGCGGCCATTGAGCGGGCATATGGGGGGGCGCGCGCATCGGCGACAATCTCCACGACCTTGGACGGCCTCTCTTGTGACCTTAGCTCCGACTCGGCAAAGAAATGCTTCGCATTTAAACACTGTATTGGCCACCAAACTCATGCGCGGGAGTGCTGAAACACGTCCGTGAGTGTTGAAAAATGGCGAAACAAAGCTTACCTGGACGGTAGGGAGCTACCAATATGTCCCGGATAATTACGCCATTATATCCTTGCAATTCAATCGGCTTCCTGGAAAAAAAAGCGCAGGTAACATTTTAACGCCAAGCCCATGAATAAGCACGCAGGTAAACAGGCCCCTTGTCGGCATCGAGGAACAATTTCTTCACGAGCATGCAAATTCAAACATATTTCCCTCGCCAAAATTTTCACACCTCTCTGCTCGTAGTAAGACAATCGTCAGACTTGGTGCCGGACAGTTCTCCAGCGCTTTCTACAGGCGATTGCGACGTGAAGTTAAACGATACGTCAGGATAGCGCAAAACGTGAGCTTTTGGCACAGAAACAGGTTAACGTCACTCAATGAGGGTTAGAAATAAATTTGGAAAATGGACAACCCCACTCAACGCGCCAGTAGTTTTTGGGGTGCTTAATGTCCAAATAATACTGCAGGTCCGGGCCAGCAGGTCCTCTCACGTGCATCTACAGCATTACTGCAGACGATTGAGCAGGTTGCGTAGATATTCGTGCTCTGGCACAAATAAGGGAGAGATACACTCTTGGACTTCGTCCAAGAGTGTATCGTTTTTCTTTCTTTATTTTGTTTGGATTTGTTATTCTATATTTACAAGCCTCCTCCATGCTATACATTCTGAGTGCGCCTACTAGAATAACTTAAGATACTCACATTGGTAACATTGGGAGAGCGAATAATGGAAGAGATGTATTGCAGAAGTGACTCAGCCTGAACTTCATGCGTAAAGACAACTGCTGCCAGCCGAAGCGACTGACGCAGCACACAGGGAAAAAACTACCAGTCTCGCGCGTTCCGCTATTTCGATTCGCCCAACAGTTTACTTATTAATGTTTATCGCTATTATCTGTGGTGAAAACTCCACACACCGACAAGGGTTAAAATGGGAAGGAACGGTTGGCAACTGTCACAGCAGAAATTAGAACCGCGGTCTGCTTTTTAAAGGTAGTTGGATAAAAATAATATGGAGAAAGAAAAGGGAATACAAGAGGGGAAAAGGCACCAAGCTGGAAAAGATAAAGCGAAACTAAAAGAAAAAGCGAGCGTCTCGATTAACCTAAGAATAGCAGGAACAAAACCGAAACAAGGAAAAAGAAACGACACAAGGAAAAAAGCACGCCGAATGCACTGCATGAAATCTAACAATTAAACGGAAAGGCGCACACAGAAGGCAGTTCCACGCCTGCTGATGTTAGCCATAAACAGGCCAATGCATGTAAGCTTAATTGTGGTTTAGCCAACTGACAAGAACGTGGAGGCGCCTCTTTTGCATACCGACCAGATTCCGGTGGAAGGGAAAGAAGGTCCCCAGTCCCAGCTGAAGGAGCACGGCATCTTGCGGATGTAGTTGACGTGACACTGGCCGTTCTGCACCGACGGCGGACACAGCGGGTACACCGGGTACGACGAACGCACCTGCTCCTCGTGCTTGCGCAGGGCGTACTGGACCGGCGACTCGCAGCTCACCTTGACGATGTTGTTTCCACTCTAAATGGAAGAACGCAGAAAAATCGCAGAGAGATGCAACTCTTTCTCAAGTCTCCCTCTTGTCTGTCTATTTCTTTCAGGTATGCACGTGGAAGATTTCTTTCTGGTTTCATCGCAGCGTGAACTGCAGAGCGACTGTCTAATCAATCAATCAATCAATCAATCAATCAATCAATCAATCAATCAATCAATCAATCAATCAATCAATCTTCATTATGAACAGAGATGCAGTGGCGCATGGGGGTCCAGCGATCTCGTTTTAAAGCGAAAATACAAAAAACAAAAGTGCAACAACTCTTTATTTTTTCAACAATTCGCTTTTAACCTAAAATGGTCAGCGAAAATAAATTTGTCAGAAAGCCAAGGCAATGACGGACACAGTCTAGTGACGTCATGCTCAGGCGTCAGCCCTGCCTGCTCCTTTTTTCTTTACTTTTTTTTTCTTAGTGTGCGACCGCCTTGCCTGCCGCTGCGACCAATACAAAAAGAGGAGGAAAGCGAAATCGGAGGGTGGGGGGACGAGTAAAGGTAAGTGGGCAGCGAGACTGGGGGAACGTTGTCCCGAGTCCTTGCAGTCTTTGCTCGGTGGCCACTTAGGCGTAATACAGTTAAAAGAAAGTCTCATTTTATACGTCCTTTGATATCGCTTGCACTCCTTTAATTCCTGAATAGCCGCATCACCGTACAGCGCGGTGCCCTTACTACAGGCTGCTTCTCGAAAACTTTGTTGTTCTGTCCATCGGATGCAAATACTGTTTTCAAGAGCAGCATGTGCAGTCATATAGCCCGCTTGAACATCTAATTATGGGAGTTTGCATGCGAAAACCACGATCTGATTATGAGGCATGCCGTAGTGGGGGACTCCGGAAATTTCGACCACCTGGGGTTGTTTAGCGCGCACCTAAATCTAAGTAAGCAGGTGTTTTCGCATTTCGCCTCATCGAAATGCGGCCGCCGTGGCCGGGATCCGATCCCACGACCTCGTTCTTAGCAGACTAACACCATAGCCACTAAGCAGCGACGGTGGATCACGCTTGAACATCAAGTAAATTAGTGAACCAAACGTTAATTTAAAAAATATATATTTTTGGTGTTAAAAATTATCAATCGGAAAATATCGGTGAAAGTTAATCTAGAAGAATGTATTTACAAAAAAGCATAAAAAAATGAATTTTCGGGAGGGAATAGAAATCTAAAGAAAAAGTACGGCGAAGATGACAAAATAAAAAGCGAAAACGCTGTAACTCTACACATACGGGCCTATTCAGAATCGCATTGCAACGCATGTTTTCTAATCGTGTCAAAAAGCTAGGCGTATTAAGCGATGGGACTTAGAACTCTTGGAACTTCAAACCATTGTACGGCTGCAGCATCGAGTTGTGCGCAAGATAAATTTAACTTCGTCATTTCTATACCGAGAACTGAAAACACGCAGTTGCGCGTTGACGCATGTGTCAGCGCGCATCGCGTTATCTGCCTTCGAGCGTAGGCAACATAGCGACCTGCCGATATTTTAAGGCGCCAGATAGCGTAACGATAACTGCAAGAGACGCCTGAATGATACGTGCCACAGGAGTAAATGGAATGCTATAGCAAAGGCACCGGGTGATTAGCGACTATGCTTCCTTTTCTCGTGACAAACCTAGAGCGTAAAATGAGATTATTATAATTTGAATTAATGTTCTACAAACGGTAACCATCTTTACCAATGTCATTATGACCGCTAAACAAATTAAGTCCGCCCCAAGATAAGGGTTCCAAAAGTATCTTGAATGACGCCTTCGTCGCTACAACAAACAACTGGCCAAGTTCTAGTCACATTATCAGTCGTACAGGATACAGAGAACTCTGAATTGGCCGCTTGCACTGTTTAGTTGGTGCAATGCTATATGTGAACTTAGTTGGCTGCGTCTCAGTTCAACCGCCTTAAGAAAACTATGGAGTGCGCACGGCCTTTGAGCTACGAATAATGGGAATTGTCCAAACCTTTGATGACTAGCCTCGACGAGAAGCAACAGTTGAAAAAAAAAAAACTTTTTTTTTCCTCTTCACTGCTGTGAATCGACGTAATTAAAGCCATTGCATGATACGCCCGAGTAATCTCAACCTTGCATAGGAAAAGGACAGCGTACTATCTGCGCATTGTTCTAGGATAACACAGGACGCACAGAGGTTTTGTCCCACTACCCAGCGTGTGAATACTCAGTAGAAGTAAATTTACTCTGCCACGGCAAAAACATATCTTTTTTCTTTCTAAAATCATTCTAAGGTGTGTCCGCCTCAGGCGGCACTAATGGGTATACGTGTGGTAGTCATGCATTTTCATAATACTTTGTTTATGCGTAATGAACCCCTCGCATGATTGCTGTTGCTCTCGGGCAACACTGGCTATACATGGCGTGGAGGCGCTTTTCGTAATACGCAATCAATATAAGGATGCGCGTGTGTATCGTGATATTCGGGTAGAGGCGCGTCGTGATACACGGGTGTATTGTTATAGGCGTGTAGGTGTGCATCACAATTTTCGCAGCTCTTACAGCTATACAAAGTTAACCAGCTTGTGTAGATTGCTTCCTGTCTTTGTCATAGCAAAAAAAAAAAAATATTGTTAGGTATTGGTGAGGTATTATCGTCATTCTTTAAAACTTTATTAGAGACAAAGTGAAGAAGTAGATTACGAACAATATTTTAAACTTTTTTATTCGTTAAGTAAGGAGGAGGAGGAGAAAGTGCAGAAGAAGATTGCTTACTGATGAGTAAAGCTAACTAATTTAACCACCCGATTCATGGCCAATATCCCACTGTGGGTATGCGCCACAACCACTCAGGTCAACAACAACAACAACAACAACAACAACAACAACAACAACAACAACAACAACAACAACAACAACAACAACAACAACAACAACAACAAAATCGAAGAGATAATTATTCTCCCGAATGAAAAAAAAATCGGAAGTAAAGCTCCAGAGCGACCTGGACGATGCAGATAGTTAGAAGGCTATGGGCGATGGTTTAGTTGTTCCATCGAAGCAGATCACTCATCCTGTTGCCCTGCGACAGCCTACATGAGGTAGGTCTGACGGTGTAAACTACTGGCCTGAATTCACCCAGGTCAAAGGTACTACACACCAGCGCATATGTTTCTCCACTGTGCCAAAACAAGATGCATTTGTGTCTTCTGTCAAGCCGCCACTGATCCAGAGCGTTCGCGAAGTAGCACGACACCCAGTGCCCAGTGTTGCTCAGGAGCAACACCTCAATGTCTCTTCCCAAATGACGATAAATATTTTCTCAGATCAGACATTTTAGGTCCTACGCGATCTAGAGCAGTCCCAGTGTCTGCATTTATTTATCGAATTTATTAATGTTTTGCGCATCAAATGCCTAAAGCCATCGCGTTCATTCTAGTCATGCCAGGAATCACAAAGTGAGTAAACATCACCAGAATAGCAGCGAGACATACAGCCTAACCTAAACGAGAATGATAACCCAGAATTAAACAACATTAGTTCGCGAGCCGATGTAACTTACAATGATTACATGCAACAGCTGAGCATTCCTAAGAAAACTTCGGGCACTGTAAAATAAAACATTTTAAGGCTAATTCGCACCGGTGACTCGCAGAGGTCGCGCGACCGGTCACAAATTGTCGCTTCGTCTGAGAAGCGACTGTTTTGGATCAGTCGCTAGAGACCCATTTCTTTTAGGTAACGCATCTGCCAGTTGCAAACGTATTAACCAATCAGCGGTGCAAAAACAGGGCGCCTGTACACGCTGACGCTTATCTTACGGAGTGACGGCAGCGCGAGCAGGCGTGAATGGCATCAATCACCGGATATGTCATTGCAGCGACGCGCCGGTCGCGCTTGCCAGTGGGAACACCGGTCACGTTGAGTCGCTTCTTAGTCGCCAGCGGTGGTCAGTCGCGTGAACTCTGTCAATTGACGCGAAGAACGCGCCCTTAAGCCAAGCTGAACATAGTGCTCAATAAGAGACCTACCTGGAGAATATCCTTCACATCTGTGATGTACCGAACGTACATGTTGTCGGCGTCGAACAACACGACGCCGTTCAGCTTCACCCTGCACACAGTGTCGATACCGTGGGCCACGAGGGACACGCGTTCTTGTTTGAGCAAGTCATCAGGCACTGCCAAGGAGAGGAGAGAAAAAAAAAAGTTTGATGAACAAAACAAAAAGCAAACTTACCGCGTCATTTTTTTTTTCTTCCATTATAGTAACATCTCACATGTTTAGCTTTGTTCCCACGACAAAATGGACTTCTTTCAGTGTCGTGATTGTTCGAACGTCCGCTCACCTTAGAAGCAAAGCTTAGACTATTACGCAAAAGGATAGAAAGCTGGGCGAGTAGGTACGGTAACATGATCTTGGATTGTAGCGCGAAGTGACAGGGACACAGACCAGAAGCAGACAGGATGAGCGCTCGTCCTGTCTGCTTCTAGTCTGCGTCCGCTTCCCTTCGCGCTAGCCCTTCTGTTTTCTGGCAAGCCCATGTGGTAGGGTATAGGGTTGGTTTGTCTCCACACCATGGGCACTTGCTCTCGTACTGCGTGGGGTAGATCTTGCTTAGCATGTTTAGGCACGGGAATGTTCCCGGAGAGGATGCTATCCAGCGACATCCTGAAAGTCCAACAAGGACTAGTAAGGCGTGCACGCAGGGCAGCTACCCTCAGCGGAGCCCTGGACTAGGAGAACCGACCCTGGAGAGAAGATGGAAGACTCCATCTGAAGCCGCAAAAATCACTGCAAAATAGAGCAAATAAACGTTTTTCATCATCATCATTCCCTTCGCGCTACAATCGAAGATCATGTTAGACTATTATGTATACACGTATAAGAGACTCTCAGCCTGTGTAGACTCCCAGCCTGGTTCTGACGGTTAACTATTGTTCCCATTTATTTCTTACATACCCCTATCCTTAATACACAATTTTAGCGTGATTTACGCATAAAGGTAATCAGCGCTGGTATAAAGTAAGAATTGCTTTAACTCGATTTGCATCCTTTCTCGTCTCCCGCCACGTAGCTCCGTGGCTATAACCTCGTGCTGTTGAGATCGAGGTTTTGGGTTGGATTCCAACCAGGGGAGCCGCATTTTGATTAAGACGAAATGCAAGCATACTCGTCTACTTACAATTTAGGTGCGCCTTCGGAACGTAGGTGGTCAAAATTAATCCGGAATCCTCTGCTACACGGCATCATTCATAATCGATCGCGGTTTTGCCACGCAAAACCCAAGAATTTAATTTTTTTTTCCGTTTTACTGCCTCTTTATCACCGTCGAAGTAAAGGGGGACTACTCATACTCATTACTAAGTAAACGCGAATGCTCATTAAAATTTATCTCGCGAGCGCAGACATATTTCGATGCATACTGGGGGATATACACGGCTTCCATGTGATACATTCTTGGAATGCGCAAGTTGCATGCACGGTGCGTGGGCCATGCGGTGTGAATAACGTAATATTGCAGTGCGTGTTCAAGTGACTGTCGCCCTAGGCTAGTGGCATGGCATAACGCAGTATCAACATACTGGGCAGTTTAGCTCGCACAAACCAAAGGCACGATATCACACCTTTTTTGTTCGCAAGCGTGTACGCACAGACGGCACCAGTCTTGGAGTCCCTGTTGAGCGCAAAATGTGTTAGGCGCAAAGCCAATATCTGTTGTTGCGCGATAGCGCAGAAGTTAGCACGCCCGACTCCCAAGTGTTTGTTGTTTTAGCGACGTGAGCTCTAATGACGGTTGTGCAAAAAAAAAAAAATGTTTCTTCGCGTTACGGTGAACGTTAAGCTCAGAATGAAGCGGCGGCCTGACGATGACGGAATAACGTCCATGACGCCATCGGTCGTCGTCAGCATAACGCGATAAATGCGCACAAGGTAAACCAAGCTTCGAACACATGCAGGTAAAAAAAAAATACTCCATCATATAGGAAATGAAGCGGCCTTGAAGGTACGTACCGTCAAAACGTCTTGAAAATGTCCAGTTCTCCTTTCCTACCCATTCGTATCGCACGTCGTTAAAGCCGTAGTAAGGCTCCCTGATCACGCCGTTCCTCTTCAGATCCGTGTATATACCCCCGGGAATGGTGGCGGAAATTTTTATGGCTGAAAAAAATTTAAACCAGTAATCAAGGTTGTCTAATTTGGTGATCGCGTGACTCGACCTGCAGGAGAAAACTAAACCGTGCGCTATACGCTCGTCATATTTCGCAAAAATTTCAGTGGGTAAATTATATGCCCATTCTTCTCCAATTCCAAGCTAGTCTCATGCATAGCGCAAGGAAATGATCATGAGACAGAGTCAGCTGGTGGAGCACCCTGACATTTTCACTCGCATATAATTATCATCCCTTCGTAGAGCACTCGTTGTCGAATATTGAATGATGCATGAACCGAAATGTTTTGAAACTCCCTTTGGCAGCGGCTGGCTTTTCTTACATCAATTTACCGTGCAAGAAAGCTTACGCTGCCATTAGGAACGACATTGGCAACGTGTACTGCACACATAACTTTTGCGCTTTATAGTAACTCGATACATTGACTGCTCTTTCTCCTTAAAGGGATTGTCCGGTCGTTTTACAAACGAAAACAAATGGCCTTAGGAGAAAGCGTGTTCTATGTTCCCTCTTAACCAGCTTGCAGGAACAACGCAAGCGCGTAATTAATTATTAAGTATCAAATTGAGCACTTTTTCGTGTTAACCACAAAACGCACTGGCTACAGTGAGCGTGACATCACATGGGACTGTGTCCGGCGGTCATGCCATGCTGTGTCGTACGTAGTCGTACTAATGCAACCATTTCTTTCTGAATTTAGTGCTACAAGCTCGTTTATTACGTAACGCTGCATAATGGGGAAGAGCTGTTGTGCTGCGGGAGGTGTTTGAGACACACCTGACGTGTCTCTTCACAACTTTCCTGGTGACAAGAGCCTTCGCGCTAAGTTGGTTGGCGCCATTCGTCGCTCGAATTGGCCTCCTTCGGGACACTCGAAGCTGTGCTCGGCGCATTTTACTGACGAGTGCTGCGAGTTGAGTATACACCTCTCGCTGGATTTTGGTATCGCTACAGGTGGAACGCCGCGAGCAGGGAAGCTCAAGCCTTATGCGCTACCCACGATTTTTTATCACTCCAAGCTGTTATTTCCTGAACGTTCCACCTTCGCGAAAGGGAGAAGGACGTAAGCGTTAATAAATTAATTATAAGTCACGGTTTCACCCGAAAGGCGAAGCATCGATCGCGACAGCAAATTAGTAGGCAGCTATACGAAGTAAGCATAGTAGTTTTATCGGTCAAATAAATTTGCAACCATTCGCTTCCTAACTAAATTAACAAGCATGGTGTCACGCACACACAGGTAAACGTGGGCACATCTCACTCAATGATCCCGCACACTCGCTGTAAAAACGCCGGAGTGAGAAAGCGCGGTGGCAGCAGTTAGTAAAATAGTGACCATCGGTCTGCCGCTCGCTTCAACGCGAAGTAACCGGTGGGAACACAGCGTGCACGAAGCTATCAGCACTCGGCGCACCCTGTCCCCATCGCAGATTGCTTTCAAGATAGGGCCCGCGCGGCCGCACTACACTCAGCTACCGCCGGAGTAGACCCCCCTCCCCTACCCCTGGTGCCTTGCGCGCAAGGGAAGATCGGCGCGCTACCTCCCCGCTTTCCTCCCTTTCGCCCGCGAGATTGAGCCACCATCGCCGGCTCACCCTCGCACGCTTTCACTAGCACATACGGCATATGGCATAAGGCGCGCGGCCACGGCGTTATCGCCCTCGGACTTTATATGGAACATCAAAGCGACACAGGTGACGATGGCGACGGAGACGGCGACGGCAGAAGCGCGTCTGGAGTGTCCATACAATTGCTTTCGGAATAAAAGGTACGCCGTTATCTCCGAAGGTTTCACCGAACGTCACTGGTAGCTTTCCCATAAAGAAAGCAACTGAGTGGCATCAGGCGCTTGCGTTGATGCATAGGCATGTTGAAACTGTAGGCTTGCACTAAGGTGCCCTACGGCACACGAATTTGAAGGTGCGGATAAGCTCTTGTCAAGTAAGAATCTTGACACGCAAGTACCTGACCAGCTACGCTTTCGGCATTTTCTAGCGCGCCGTTATCGGCGAGCTCATGCTTGCCGTGCGCCGCGGGTAAGGGCATGTCGGGTATGTTCTTTCAATTGAAGAGAAGCGCCGGGTCTCTTGCGCTCTAGTGCTAATGGTCACTAGGCACCGGATACTCATCGCCCGCTCTCTGTCACACGCAACTTGATCTGGTGCATGTGTTACTACATGTGTATTGTTATTATTACTACATGTATTACTGCATATGCATGCACTATTAGAGTAGAGAGAACATGCCCTTAGTCTCGTTGATAAGCCACGAAAAAAAAAACGCTATCTGAAAGTATCACTGACCACGCGCTCGCGCATTGTTGATATGAATTTGAGGACTCAACATTTGTTCTCATTTCCATATTTACCGTGTTCGGGTTTATTTACGACGGCTTTATCATTTGTCTCGGTATGTATACTGCTTTCGTAGTAATTAATATCCGTGTAAAGCGCGGCCTTTTGTCCTGTAGCCCTACGAAACCTTTCCGTCACGAGCGCTAGCCTATTGTTTCATTGTAGTTATGCATAGCGAAGAGCTGCCGTGCGCTTTCATTTCACAAAAAAAGAAGCTATCTAATGCGAATAGAAATGTGGAAACTAACTTTCTGACCGCGGATACTCGTTGCTTTAGCTTTGCATCTGCGTAGTAATGAGGTTCTTGTCCCGATTCTTAGCGTGCCAGCTCTTTTGTAAACTTCACCTATTTTTCAATTTGCAGCTTGTTTCTGAAGCCATAGCTGGAGCATGTTTATGGGCCAGTGTAGTAATTGATGAATACCCTACGTGAGCTTCATTTATACTTGGGGACTTCAATTTTCCGAATGTTGTGTGGTCGAATGATACCGTTACTGCTAAACATAGTTCACCGAATTTTTCGGAATTGTTAAACCTCTACTACGATTTTAATCCAATCCAACATGTGCTCTACCCTACGCGTTCTACACCAACTTCTGGCAATACACTGGGTCTTATTCTTACCACTGCACCCAACTTGGTTTCTCCCTTAACGTTCCTGCAAGGAATGAGCACCCATTTAATGATCCACTAGACTTTTAAGGCACATGTTAGCCGTAAGAAAGCTCAAAAGTTATACTAGATTACAACAGAGCCAATCTTTCTTGAATAACTGCCGAGTTTGTGCCTTTTATTGGAAACTACTTCGTGAACTTCTGACAACGAACTGTACATGAGAAGTGGCTTCTGTATAAAAACAAACTTCTGTCTTTAATTGATGGCTACATGCCTAAAAGAAGGTACCTTCTAATCCCCGTCCACATTGGTTTAATAATTCGCTAAAGCGCTTGCGCAGCAAAAGAAAAAAAAAAGGGGGTTTTCGTAGCGCGAAAGTTACAAATCATCCTCATCACTGATCCCATTATCGCCAGATTGCCGATAAATTTGGTCCCGCATTAGCTAATGCCAAACAAACTTTTCTGAAGAATACTCTTCTATCGTTTTTGGTTTATAATCCAGGGAAGTTTTAGTCTTGCCGCAGGTGCTAAAAAGAATGCCCTGCAATTAATTCAGTCTGATGCGCCTGTTTTGTATCACAAGTGCTGCGATATCTTGAATGACACCTTCGCCTCAATTTTTTCAGCAGTTGCTTGCAACTGCTGTGGCCCTGTTATCACAAGCGAATTTCCCGCATATGGATTCCATCTTTTATGACTGGGTGGACGTTGGCAAACTTATCGGCAATCTAAAAATGTCTTCCTCTTGTGGCCCTGACTTCATTAATTCAACAATGCCAAAATATGCTGAACTGTCTTCCGCTATTATTTTATCAAAGATTTTGAACCAGTCTTCACAGCTTTCTTCCCTGCCCAAAGATTATCGATAGCGTGGCAGTAGTAACGATAGACAAAAATAGCTATCGATAGCTATCAAGCTATCGATAACAGTATCAATAGCCCGATACTGTTACCGCATCCAGCTATCCAGGTAAATTACTTAGATAGCTCGATACGGTAACTGACGCCCTGTATCAAGGTGGCCTGGTTGTGCGTTCCTCGACTGATCATGTCATCGCCTGTGTCGCTTATATTCCTGATGTGTGCTTCAGTAAACGTTGTTGTGAGCCAGCGCTCGTCCTGTGTCCTTTCACTCCGTCGTCGTTTTGTTCGCGCTGTTACCATTATGAATGTATACCAACTCGCCCTACTTTCCACTTTAACATTGCATATAACTCACTTGCAAATGCACAGGTATAAATGTCAGAAAAATAAATCATTGTCGTATGGCACTGCCAATTGAGCAACTAGCCAAAAAAGTTATTTTGCGTGTGCTGAAGAGAAGGCTGCCAAACGTCCAGAATTTAGAGGGAAATGCCTGACCTGACACCAGTGTCCCGAGTCGACGCAGTCAGGACAGCCAAATGCCCTGACTTGATTTTTTTTCTACTGAATAACAATCAATCAACCAGATTTTCGTTTTAGTAAGCCCGACAGGTGATTTCCATGTTCGTCATTTCTGACATAAGCATAAAGGCGGTTTCGTTTTTCTTGTGGTTCGAGTTGTAAGCCCCAACCGATCACGGTGCCTTTATCGTATTGGTAGCTATGTTAGCCAAGCAACTGTACTGCACCTTACTTATTGTAAATCGCGACACGGTAGGACTAATAAAATTAACATTGTTGCACGCACAGACTGGCGGCTCCTAGCATGGATTTCTGTCGTTGCTAGCCGTCCCCCTCACCACCAGCCTATCTTCCGCCTACGTTGGTCGTCCAGACTTTGTCCACTAGAGAGGTGACCAGCCTAGCTGAAGAGAAAGCACAGTGGATGTTGAAGCATTTCCTTTATTTTCTAATACTAGCTTTTCCATTTAAGTCAACAGAAGTCAAGTCTAGTGGCCATATGGAGCAATCACATGGCTACAAGTGCTCAGGGGTCCTGAATATAATGCTCTTTGCCGCAGTGTATGTGATTTAAGGGCGTAGTACACGGGTATTATAGAAACTGTTTGCTAAGCACATGAGTATGTTAGCTACGGTGACGTTGTTTCAAATGTTGCTTGGTA
The DNA here is from genome assembly GCF_050947875.1 of Dermacentor variabilis. NCBI lineage: Eukaryota > Metazoa > Arthropoda > Arachnida > Ixodida > Ixodidae > Dermacentor > Dermacentor variabilis. The sequence continues at coordinate 83,920,039 of NC_134572.1, forward strand.
TTGATGAACACTCAAATGTAATTCTCGCTGAAATGCATTAAACCCATTACAGTTAGGAACTGTATAGCGTGCTTTACCGAGTCAGAGAATGAGGGCAATGAGACATTAATTGCAGAAATGTGTGGGGTTCTCCTCCCGTGCTCTTGGGACAAAGGAACGACAACACAGTAGTGCAGACAATCACAAGGGCATTTATTGCACCTTTCATAGATCAATGCCTACAAGCCGAGTTGCTATCCACAAAACATGCCGATGGGCGCGCGACAAATCTAGAAGTCCGACTCACCGCGACCGTATAGCGAGCGAATATGTTCGCCCCATGCTGGATCCCAACGCCTGGTCGTTCGCGTGTACGGTCACGCGAACGGTGGCGCGTTCCAAGGCGGCCACGCGAGACAGTCTCGCAGAAGCTTGGATCGGCGCACGCGCGGCACGGCACGTCCGCACTGCTCGCTGTCCCGAACCAAAGAGGAAACGCGTTGTCTTCCGGTGCCCAAGTAACCCCGCCTGTCGGCGGCGTTAGCAGCGCAACACTCGCGCCATCTCTCGTACTGCGCCTTAACCACTCCGACCGCCGCGGGCGCCAGGCCACGTGGCGAAGCCGGATTACAGGAGACGCGCTATGCGGGAAACACATATGCGCGACTCTCGCGTGTCCCCACAAATGTTACCTATGCCAATGAGAATATCTTGAAACTGGTTGAAGTAAACCTATTTCTGATCTGTTGAAGTACACAGCGTGGCAGTAGCTGACGATTTCTATTCTCCAGGTGATTCCAAACCCACCAGACAAGTCTGTAAGCCGCGTACCTCAATGTATTGCAGCAGCAAGAAGCACAGCAAAAATATATGAGGTATGCATAATATGGGGGGGGGGGGAATTGTGCATATATGTGTGCTTCCTTCCTCGATCACGTTGGCACTAAGGTTAGCTTCCTTGGTTTGTTGCGCTCTGAGCACTTCTGTGCATGAAGCAACTGGGGAGAAAAAAAAAGTTCTATTTGAAGCTTAGTACAGCGAGAAGTGCTACTATTAGTTATGCAACAGGGCAAACAGCCTTGTCTGTGATGGTGCAATTGTGTTTGACATTTGCGAGACGCTAAGCCTGAGTCAAAACCCTTCCTGTAGCCATTTTATTAGCTCTTCATATACTCGCAAACAAAATGCGTAAAGCCTATTGTCTTTAAACCTAATGCGCAGTGGGCACTGAGCGGTTCAATGTCTGGTTTTTGTGTATATAAACGAAGAGTTTCTAGGATACTTACTAAGCGTACCATTAGTACCATGAATTTCGCTAGCTAGCAGCTAATTAGGTTGGAGTTCTCAAAGTAGGGCTCGTTGTGAAAGTAAGCCCCCCCCCCCCCCCCCCCTAGCGTCTGTAACCACAAATAAGTTACCATCTAAGCAAAACAAATAGAACAACCGACGCTGACAAATGCGTGTCACTCTTTTAAAACGATAACGCATGAGATAGATTCGCCGGCAGTGCGGCCGCTGGTCTCTATGCGTAGGCCGGATTTAACCTGCTCACCTGAAACGAACGCGTCGCCGTAATTCGTACACTTTTGTAATCGCAATGCGCACAGAGCGCTCACCCTAGGGCGTCTTGTTGAAGACCGTCAAGTGAGCCGACTGACTGGGGCTCTGGCGGGTCGAACGCAAGCGGATATTCTTACTCTTCAGCGTCGAAATCAGCACTTGACGGCTCCTCAGAGCTAGCACAGCACTCCGTTTCGTTTGTACACATGGCCCCGAGAGTCAACGGAAACGTGCTGTAAGGTAGAAACGTGAAGCGCGCATGGCTTGCGAAACGCAGACAGCTGTGAAATAGCCGCTGACAAAACGCCGCACCGGAGGGGAAACGCGTCGATCTTCGAACGCGATAAACGCCTCCGAAACAATATGCGCAATTCGCAGCTGTTGCAAAGATGGGGTTTTTACTCGCAGTTCTTTAACTGACGAGGCATAGGCTCGAGCGATAAAAAGCACCGAGCAAACTGCGCAACAAAACACGGGGCAGACGACACGGGCAGACAGCTTCGAGAGTACGTCCCACCCGCCTGCTGCAACACCACCACCACAACTACAACCACCATCGAGAGTGTCACATGACGTCATGCTACAACGGCCGCCGCTCGTCGGGAGATCTGTTGGAGTTTCGTACGCATAAAAAGAAGCTGAATAAAAAAAAACTATATACGGCTCCAATTGGCTTGGAAAAACCACCGTTGTGTATTCCACATGCGCAAACACATTACATGCCCGACAGTTCATAATGTTTACTATATTACCGGACAAACCCTTAAAAAAACCTCGCTGAAATTGAGTGATAGTACTCTGTCTGTTCAAATTAAATAAAATGAAATTTACTTTCCAGTGTGCACGCTGGCTGGTCATTTTGGGCTGAAACCTGCATAGATAGTTCGACGTGTCCCAAGAGACCTCACAAGGCAATAGTAGAGCAAGTAGTAGGTGCACATTTATAATAGTACAGAAATACCAAAGTAACGCAATGGGAGAAGGAACTCAGAACACTATCAGAAAAGTAAGTAATGTACTGGCAGATTAAAGTTGTAAAGCCCTTTAAAACGCTCCCGTGCATTAACTTCAACTATGGACAATGCTGCCCTTGGGGAGCCGCAACACTGTATTGTCTACATCAACTGCACTGCAATCATTTTCTTACAATTGTTTCAAAGCTTTTATGCGTACTTCTAAATACTTAGCCTGATATGTTTTCGAATCTGTAGGTTATTGATACCATCATTTTACCATGCTTGTAGCATTTCACGATACCTTGTTTTTATGTCATGAGTACATACTTGTACGTAGCCTTGTCTGTCATATATATATATATATATATATATATATATATATATATATATATATATATATATATATATATATATATATATATATATATATATATATATATATATTGGAATCTGAACCTGGCAACGTTTAACGTTAGAACGCTATCTAGTGAGGCGAGTCTAGCAGTATTATTGGAGGAATTAGAGGGTAGTAAATGGGATATAATAGGGCTCAGTGAGGTTAGGAGGACAAAAGAAGCATATACAGTGCTAAAAAGCGGGCATGTACTGTGTTACCGGGGCTTAGCGGAGAGACGAGAACTAGGAGTCGGATTCCTGATTAATAAGGAAATAGCTGGTAACATAAAGGAATTCTATAGCATTAACGAGAGGGTGGCAGGTCTTGTTGTGAAACTTAATAAGAGGTACAAATTGAAGGTGGTACAAGTCTATGCCCCTACATGCAGTCATGATGACCAGGAAGTCGAAAGCTTTTATGAAGACGTGGAATCGGCGATGGGTAAAGTCAAAACAAAATACACTATACTGATGGGCGACTTCAATGCCAGGGTAGGCAAGAAGCAGGCTGGAGACAAGTCAGTGGGGGAATATGGCATAGGCTCTAGGAATAGCAGAGGAGAATTATTAGTAGAGTTTGCAGAACAGAATAATATGCGGATAATGAACACCTTTTTCCGCAAGCGGGTTAGTCGAAAGTGGACGTGGAGGAGCCCGAATGGTGAGACTAGAAATGAAATCGACTTCATACTCTGCGCGAACCCTGGCATCATACAAGATGTAGACGTACTCGGCAAGGTACGCTGCAGTGACCATAGGATGGTAAGAACTCGAATTAGCCTAGACTTGAGGAGGGAACGGAAGAAACTGGTACACAAGAAGCCAATCAATGAATTAGCGGTAAGAGGGAAACTAGAGGAATTCCGGATCAAGCTACAGAACAGGTATTCGGCTTTAACTCAGGAAGAGGACCTTAGTGTTGAAGCAATGAACGACTATCTCATGGGAACCATTAAGGAGTGCGCAATAGAAGTCGATGGTAACTCCGTTACACAGGAAACCAGTAAGCTATCGCAGGAGACGAAAGATCTGATCAAGAAACGCCAATGTATGAAAGCCTCTAACCCTACAGCTAGAATAGAACTGGCAGAACTTTCTAAGTTAATCAACAAGCGTAAGACAGCGGACATCAGGAACTATAATATGGATAGAATCGAACAGGCTCTCAGGAACGGAGGAAGCCTAAAAACAGTGTAGAAGAAACTAGGAATAGGCAAGAATCAGATGTGTGCGTTAAGAGACAAAGCCGGCAATATCGTTACTAATATGGATGAGATAGTTCAAGTGGCTGAGGAGTTCTATAGAGATTTATACAGTACCAGTGGCACCCACGACGATAGTGGAAGAGAGAATAGCCTAGAGGAATTCGAAATCCCACAGGTAACGCCAGAAGAAGTAAAGGAAGCCTTAGGAGCTATGCAAAGGGGGAAGGCAGCCGGGGAGGATCAGGTGGTAGCAGCAGATTTGTTGAAGGATGGTGGTCAGATTGTTCTAGAGAAACTGGCCACCCTGTATACGCAATGCCTCATAACCTCGAGCGTACCGGAATCTTGGAAGAACGCTAACATAATCCTAATCCATAAGAAAGGGGACGCCAAAGACTTGAAAAATTATAGACCGATCAGCTTACTGTCCGTTGCCTACAAAGTATTTACTAAGGTAATCGCAAATAGAATCAGGAACACCTTAGACTTCTGTCAACCAAAGGACCAGGCAGGATTCCGTAAAGGCTACTCAACAATAGACCATATTCACACTATCAATCAAGTGATAGAGAAATGTGCAGAATATAACCAACCGTTATATATAGCTTTCATTGATTACGAGAAAGCGTTTGATTCAGTCGAAACCTCAGCAGTCATGGAGGCATTACGGAATCAGGGTGTAGATGAGCCATATGTAAAGATACTGGAAGATATCTATAGCGGCTCCACAGCCACCGTAGTCCTCCACAAAGAAAGCAACAAAATCCCTATAAAGAAAGGCGTCAGACAGGGAGATACGATATCTCCAATGCTATTCACAGCATGTTTACAGGAGGTATTCAGAGGCCTGGAGTGGGAAGAATTGGGGATAAAAGTTGATGGAGAATACCTTAGCAACTTGCGATTCGCTGATGATATTGCCTTGCTTAGTAACTCAGGAGACCAATTGCAATGCATGCTCACTGACCTGGAGAGGCAAAGCAGAAGGGTGGGTCTGAAAATTAATCTGCAGAAAACTAAAGTAATGTTTAACAGGCTCGGAAGAGAACAGCAGTTTACGATAGGTAGCGAAGCACTGGAAGGGGTAAGGGACTACATCTACTTAGGGCAGGTAGTGACCACGGATCCGGATCATGAGACTGAAATAACCAGAAGAATAAGAATGGGCTGGGGTGCGTTTGGCAGGCATTCTCAAATCATGAACAGCAGGATGCCACTATCCCTCAAAAGGAAAGTGTATAACAGCTGTGTGTTACCAGTACTCACATATGGGGCAGAAACCTGGAGACTTACGAAAAGGGTTCTGCTGAAATTGAGGACGACGCAACGAGCTATGGAGAGAAGAATGATGGGTGTGACGTTAAGGGATAAGAAAAGAGCAGATTGGGTGAGGCAACAAACGCGGGTAAACGACATCTTAGTTGAAATCAAGAAAAAGAAATGGGCATGGGCCGGACATGTAATGAGGAGGGAAGATAACCGATGGTCACTAAGGGTTACGGACTGGATTCCAAGGGAAGGGATGCGTAGCAGGGGGCGGCAGAAAGTTAGGTGGGCGGATGACATTAAGACGTTTGCAGGGACAACATGGCCACAATTAGTACATGACCGGGGTAGTTGGAGAAGTATGGGAGAGGCCTTTGCCCTGCAGTGGGCGTAACTAGGCTGATGATGATGATATATATATATATATATATATATATATATATATATATATATATATATATATATATATATATATATATATATATATATATATATATATATATATATATATATATATATATATATAATGTTTTCTCATTAGCTGCGTGGTCGTTGTACGTAAAATTTATTGTAGTAATGTGCAGTTCCATGCTTTCGCATTGAATAAGCAGCTAATTTACATTAATATAATATCTGCTCTCTCTATTAGCATTTATCGACGTATTCTAATATATGTTTAGATCGATCACACTCCCTTGTGAAGCCACTTGGAGGGCTTTATTGGGTACAATGAATGAATGAATGAATGAATGAATGAATGAATGAATGAATGAATGAATGAATGAATAGTATTTATTGTTTCTAATAATGTGAATTGTCTTCTGCCATATTGTCATCAGGCGCCTGACAAAGTTCACCGTTGTTCGTGAGGCTCATATATGCAGGTACAAACGCTTTTTTTTTTCATAATAGCTTCCGCACTTACGTAGAGTACACTGGCTCACACGGCTGCCACCAAATATACACACTATTTAGATTTAAATTAGGGAAGACTCGCCTCAAAAAGGAACTTATACAAACCATATATTCCAAGGGTTAACACTGCTGCCTTGACAAAAACTTGCAGAAAATTTCGCACCCGACTTAGATGTCCCCTTCCCTTTTCTCGCCCAAAACGCTCCCGCGTCACATAACTGCCATATTCATTAACTTCATGCGATCACATTTTTCATATGTGATTACATACGATCATATGAAATTCTTGAATCTGAGGGTTAATTACGGGGTATAAGTTCTTTTTTTCTTTTTTTGTAGGGTGCGTTATGGGCAAGCCCAGAGTACCTCCACGTCTATCCACTTCTAAAAAAATGCGATTTATAATTTCAAGCATTGCGGTCAGCACATTACACGGCAAAGAAGAAAGACGAAATACGTTCCGCACAGGATAACAACAGCAACAACAACAACGTACGTACATTTGTTGGCGTTGACGGCTGTCCACTGCCCATCGAGCGAGAACGTGACCACCGCCTTGGCGACGCAGCAACAGGAGAACAGTAGAGAAAAACCGAAGGCCAATTTGTGCCGGATCATAGCCATGGCTAGTTATCACCGGCGGCGGCCCTGGAATTTAGAAATATGTTCGTGTCTTCGTCTTTCTTTGGAACTTCGTTAGCCATGTGTCTGTAACGGGTTTCAACTTCGCAATTGTAATTTAAAAGAGCGCTGGCACGACAGTTTACCAGTGTTCATACTTTGCTCTGAATGAAGGTCCTCGACATCTAAACCTTAAAACACAAATAGTGGCGAACCCCAGAGTGCCCTAAATAATTCACTACATTTTTTCTACGAAACAGTTTCAGTGTCGTTTCTCAGCAGTTGTCTGTGTCGTGACGTGTACTGCTTCCACGTGGCCACCTTCTTCGTCATGACATTATTAAATATAATTAAAATCGGCGGTTTTACGAGCCCAAATCCCAATATGGTTAAGAGGCACGCCGTGGTGGGCGACCCCGGATAATTTTGACCACCTGAAAGCCTTTAAAGTGCACCTAAATTTAAGTATGCAAGCGGCTTCATCTTCTTCACCTTTTTTTTTTTTTGCATTCCGCCCTTACCGATAGGCAGCTGACGGGGCCCGGGTTGAAGCCGCAACCTCAAGCTCAGCAGCGCAACGTCATAGCCACTAAGCTAGCGCGGCGGGTACGTCACGCCGTCACGACAGATACACTTGCTGTAAGAAAAAACCTAAAATGGTCCGTAGAAAAGTTACCTTATTAAATTCTTTAAGGGAACTTCTGAGGCTTGCCAGTATTTCTTGTGTGGTATCGAGGTCGAGGACATACATTTAAAAAAAAAAGCAATAACGAATGTAACGTTAGCACTCCCTTAAATAATTATAAATCACAGCGAAGAACAAAGTAGGTCAGCAAAGGATGATATGGAAAGAAACATAGCTGAATAAACCGGTGCTTTTTAGCACAAAGGCTTATCAAAAATTCCTAACCAGGAAAGGAATAATGTAAAAAAACGAATTTTCTGGTAGTTTCACGACACGTTCCAAATACATAGCATAGCATCGCTAAAAAATAAAGAAATAAAAGGAGAAATAAAAAGGGTGGAAGGGAAACGCAGCAATACTTGTGAATGATCCGCAGATACATTAGTTTTTTTCTCCGACTATACTCAGGTTTTTCAAGCAAGAACACTTCTGTTTCTTCGGTATTACCCCTTCGTACTTCATGATTAGCATACGCTGGAGCTACAGTACAGTCTACTGCTAAGGGATACAAGTAAAACTTTCTGGGTTGATTACAACTAGGTTTTGACAAGAAGTCCTCGGTAATAGGACTATCCTAACGTGCCAAATCTAGTCTTCTTGTTCTTCCTAAATGTATCACCTTTGTGACACGTTCAAATTATGGTTGTTTGAGTACTAATTAGGTATCTCCTTTAAAAGGGAATTGTACTCTATATGTACTGGTAGCTATAGCATTGAAAAGCTTTATGCGCATATAGAAAATGTCATTCCAAAAATGATTCAATTTATTTTACGAGTACAAAGAGACAGTGGTCTCCCGACAATCCCTCAATCTTCGTTTCGTTACAGACCGCACACGCGAAAAAAAAAAAAAGAAGAAGCAGGGCGTTTTACACACACCGAAGTACATTATGCAGAGAACGCGCGCTGGACAATATGCACACCAACATGGCTCGAGGCGCGCGCACTGGTAATAACCTCCGCCACACGCTTACTCTGACAGCGTCAGGCTGCAGAACGGGACTGGCTCGACTTCCTCCGCGCCTCCGGCACCTCACTCCGCACTGAAAAACAGGCGATCGAGCGCCCATCTATGGCTTTAAAAATGCGGAGTATGAGGATTTTAGGAAATCTGGACACCGTAGTGCCAACTTTTGTAGCCGTCTGATGATAATCGACTCCGCTCTGGCATCATCTCACCTGTCGCTAGTCAGCCATGTATAAATGGAAACCTTATTTCGCCCTCGTAGCCCATCTGCTCTGCCGTTGTCAAAGCGTCTTGCAGTTGCGCCCCGCAGCAGCCTAACAGTCGCACTTGTGCCGCTATTACTGCAACAATTGCCACCGCGCCGCAGTGGCAGCTGTTGGAACAACCTCTGAGACGTCATCGGGCAGTTTTTATCTGAACAAGAAAAATGGAATAAAAGCCTCTATGCTACGGACACGTAGGCCGTGCGCTGCAAGACACGAACTTATTGACGCCGACAGGTGCGCTAAAGGGAAGCTGAAGCACTTTTGAAAAAATGCTTATGGCGAGGTATTCCACACCTGAATACGAAAATACCCATTAAACAGGCCAGTAATCACCGAATGTCACTTTAATTTAGCAAGAACGAGCTGCACCGGAGGCTGCGGGGGAACGCCGCGGAGTGGAAAACGGGCTCTGACTGGGAACGTTGGTCATAACTTCAGGCGCCTGATTCGAATGCGACGCTGAACGCCCTGTTCAGTCCTCAAGGTGACACATTTTGTCGCAATACTGTTATGTTATTTCCTTTGGAGATTTCTCCGCTGTGTTACCAGACATGGACACCGAAAAGCCAAAACTAAGTAGAGCAACTAACGGAAATCATTTTCCTCAGCATGCTTTTTTATTTTATATTGAAATACATCCTGAAAAAATTAATAAAAACAATAATTGGCACGATTTATCTTGCACTACGTGACTTCCAGTCGCTTACATTCGTGCAATACAAGCAGAAGCGCAGTACCGAAATGTGTGCCTCGGCTCTATAGCTTTCGCTGTGCTGCCACAGAAAGTTGTCGCCGGGTATACGTCTGCCGAGAGGCTACAGATGGGCGAGTACGCTTTGAGTTCGATAGTGTTTTCAGATTTGCGCCTACTTAAAAAAAAAGCTTGGTGCTAACGAAGTTAAAAGCAATGATTTGCATTTGTAGGACAACACACGCACTCGCTGAACCGGGCTTTGGCGTTGCGTGCCTCGAGGACATTGTTGGCGGTGACAGCCATGCGGACTGCCATGCTGTGTTATTGATTATTCGTGTACAGTAGGGCGTGCGTTTTGCGTTACGTCTTTTTTTTTCTTTCCTTATACTTGGGCTATACAGCCCCAGCACGCTCGCTCACTCCCGTTCATTCGCTTTATGTGCGGCTGTGCATAGCTCAGAGCATGCATTTACTATTTCTTGTGTTTGTTCTTTATGTCACGGGCAGGACCATCCAAAGAGCTCGCCAGTTTCAGGCAGACACACTTGTAGGATATGGTCGTCAGTTCGGTAGCGTGAGTAGTTGTACAAAAATGTTTTCCACTTCCTGCTCTCGCATATTTGAGGCTTATGCTGCGTTATTTGAGATGTCATGTTCTTCACATTCACAGGAAGAGAAGTTCACGAATGTAGTTGTTTAAACTGGACCTGTATAATCGAGTTTGTATAGTAATGTTAGATCGCATATGCTATTGAAACTTTTTGTCCCTGCAGGCAACTTGTGATTTTGTTCGTCTTATCAGAAATGCCAACTTCTGCGTATCAATGGGAAGCGAACTAGGCCACTCACTGTGTCTTAAGCAAGAGTTCAGAGTATTTGAAATTATGGGGTTTTTAGATGCCAAAACCACTCTCCGATTAGGAGACACGCCGTAGCGGGAGACTCCGGAAATTTAAACTACCTGGGGTTCTTTGACGTGCACCTAAATCTAAGTACACGGGTGTTTTCGCATTTCGCCCCCATCGAAATGCGGCCACCGTGGCCAGGATTCGATCCCGTGACTTCGTGCTCAGCCGCCCAACACCATAGCCACTGAGCAACCACGGCGGATAAGAGTTCAGCGTAGGTTTGTTCATTGTAAGTGCAGCGGGTAGCGCATTCTTCGCAGCACCAGCTGTCTGCCTTTTACCAATAAAGCGTGGTGCCCTTCAAGTGCATTGCATTCTTTCAACGGGCTTGCCATGCAAGAGCTCAATTTTTACCATATTGCAGCCTATTTCACAAATTTAGAAACTTCGGCTTCAAGTTTATTTTTTATGTCGCTTAAATCCTTACAGACCACTGCTTCAGATCAACTCACGTGGTGACACAACATCAACGGCAAAAACACTGGGTCTCAAAGAGGTGCTAAACCCTGAGCATCGGATCATAGAAGCAACTGGGACATTCTGGTATGATATATTTTTCTACCTCAAGCATTTTATTTTTCAAGTTTCAAAGTTAAAGTGAACTGTGGCGTAGTGAGAGAGACACTGTCTAAAATTTTTCATGCGCCAGAACTTTGTTTTCTGTGTACATTGTATGCCCCACAGCTCAAGCATCCTGCCGTTCTCCAGCATGGACTCCACCAATAATGGGGAAATGTAGCCTCAAATTCATTTTTTTTTTTCATTCAGCACTTCCAGCAAACTGCGTTGTGCAATAAGCCAGTTACTGTCTACCTTCTCATTTTTTTAACGTGGTAGTTTATGTCAGCGGCATTTTTACAGATGTAACCGTCCCTTGTCATGTGTTCCAGAATAAGGTGCTTGTTCATGCTTTGATTGCAGCTAGTATGTAAAGCGTGAACACACGGCAAGCTTGCTGTACTTTTTTTTTCTGATGGAATTTGTTGCACCCGTAAAATGTAAAATTACTGCCAAGAAAAAGAAATGAACGACGGCGTTTTGCAGTGCGTGGTCCTAGTATATTTGCACATTATTGTAAATGCGCACTCGAGCGCCATTTGCCGCTCAAAAATATTGGTATTTATTGGTGCACTGTAGCCTAAATCTAGACACTTACGCTTATTCTTTATATTTTCTAGTCATTCGCCTCGTTTTTTGTTAAGGCTGCTTTCTCTTTTCGCTCCACAGCTACAGTGACTTCCAGTATACTTCGAATACGGGCTAATATGCACTCATGTCGGCACCAGCTGTTGCTTTGGTTCTGATGCCAGCCACCTCTCTCAGCGTGTTTTCATTTTTGCTTGCTTCAGGTGAAATGTTTAACTAGTAAACTATAATCTACTGGTGCGTAGTAAAACAGGAAGACTGCAGCAAGAGCAATGAAGGACACTTTTCTAGTAAACGGAATATCGATAACTAATAAATGTAACAAGTTCATTTTTATTGAGTTGCAGAGCTCGAGAATTGACAGAAAAACTGCTAAGATTGTTGCAAGTACGAAGGCATGTCACTGGGGTGTCATGCAATGAAATTACAGAAGACAGTATTCTTTACGGGCGACTACTGTAATTAGGACGGCCTGTAATGAACTTACAGACGTCTGTACTTTTTACGGGAAAAAACTTTAAATGTGACGGCGTGTTATTCAGGCGTGATGGAATAAAATTACAGACGGCTGTACATTTTACAGAAGATACTTAGCAGCCGATACTCAGAAAAAGTCCAGTAAAAGCAATGGCGTACTTGTTACAGCGTGGGAATGAGCAGGAAATTTGCACCTGCGCATTCTCACAGCGAAGCAAATGGTAGCCAAGAAGAAGCGTCTTACCGAGCAGGCCCGCATTTGCTATGTTACAGAGGGCGTTGCGAAAGACGAGCAGTTACTTGGGTGTTAATTGCCACGAAGTTAAACGAAACCAAACGCTTCCGATGGCGGAAGAACCTGAAGCCTTCCTTGCGCGTAGTAGTAAATAAAAATAATTGCACGCGCAATTGTCTCTTTGCGTAGCAATTCACTCAAAACGAGTCAAGACTGTTTCACGCAAATAACGACGATTCCGATAAGTGTGTTAGTTTTGCCGCGTTATTGTTGTTTTGACGCGAAAGCCTCAGATGGTCTATTAAAAAGCATCATGGGCCACTAACATGGAGAATGGGAAGAAAAGCACATCTTCCTCCAGCATGTTTCTTTTTTTTTTTTGCTTTGTCCTGATGCGTAATATTTTAATCTGTTCCATAAGAACGCTGTTTGTTGTTCATACATAAATTACCTCGTTTCTTCCCGTGAAACTTACGCCATTGTTTTCTCAGCTTTAGCACGAAGTCACATAGCTTTGCGACATGTCACCTCGTTAATCTCCATGACTTCTGTCTCTCTTTCTTTACTAACATTCTACTGCTAGCTAAGTCAACTACTACGACTAGTCGACTACTAGCTCTAAGTCAACTTGCTAACTTGCTCTAAGTCAACTTGCGTAACTTAGATAACCCTAAGTAAACTTGAGCATATAACATATTCGTCATTGTTGCTATTACGTTGTCGTTACGCCCCAGTGTTTGTTAAAAATAGAAACAGCGACACTTTTGATCGGCCATGGTCTCGGATGGGGCTAAACAAAAATATATATACTAGATGGTTGCACTTCATAAAACTTTCTTTACGCGACAAGATGAATCCGTATTTCGCAAACTGCTGGTGCATACCCGACCTGTTTCCACGGATTTCCTTTAGAAATAAGATTCATTTGTTTCGTGTGCAACACAAGAAAGAGCCGAGCACGCAGAAACTTCGCATAAGCAGATATACATAGTTCCAGACGGATACGGAATCCTGCGTGTATGGTCATATAATACGCACAAAAATACAAGAGACGACGATAAAGAAACATGAATTTTCTCGCCTCAGAAGCACTGTTCTGCCCTTGGGAAAACTGCTGACGGCGAAACGCCAAAAGCAGGCGCGTTACGGTATAGAAGAGCGGCAAGCAGGAAAGACGGCCGGCAGGAAAGGTGAGGGAGGCTGCGACGTGGAGAGTGATGCTAGGGTGCACAGCATGCAAGGGATCTGCGGAATTCGTCGGCGGATTCTCGTGCAGTCGCAGGCACCTCAATTCACGGGGCGAAAGGCTTACGCACTCGCAGACAGTGGGCCCGCATAAGCCGCCTAGTCTCGTGGTCGCGGCCGGTGAACAATTGCCCTCGCAAAAAAAAAGTAAAGAAAAAAAAAGAAAGAAAGAACAGAAAGGAAACGAAAGAAAGAAGACCATGCGAAGCCACTGAGCCCGACAGGAAAGCGCGCGGACCGCCAAAGGGCGGCCTACAGCATTATCACGCGTCGGAAGCGATGAAGGAGGGAAGCTCCAAGACACCTGCGGCCTCCCTTCTTGGCGCGCGCGGTAGGCACCACGTAATCAGAAAGGCAATCATGCGCACCACCAACACCGTCCGGTCAGTCCAAGCGAGGAGCGCTGCGGACTGGCGCGTGCGCGGAACGGACGTGCGTCCGCTACAGGCTGCGTTCGCCTATGTACGCCAGCCGCCTACCAATTGGGCTGCTGCCGTTTCGCGAAGCCATGTTGTTCCGGTTGCGTACCACCGGGATACTGCTGCACATTATACGTAAAGGTTTGGCTCCAAGATCAAGATCGAACGAGGAGTCGACTTTCTGACCGCAAGTGCCACGTGAAACACGCGGCGATATGCGAAACGAAGCGCCAACCCAGTAGTACATCTTGACGTGTGTGCTGCGTTGCCTTTCCCGGTGACAGCTGCGCAATGTGGGTAAAAATGGGATCGATGCTGTTACAGATTGAAAGTTGATAACCGGGCTGAGTATTGTGTCCGCGTCAAAAGCGTTATCTACCGCCTTAAAACAGACGCTCGCAAGGGGTTATATATGCACCAAAATTAAGCAGGACATCCTTTCATGCGGTCGCCGGTTCTAATGTGTCCATGATGTGCCGCCAATTGTGACGTGCCTTGTTTTCTGCGTCGGACATTGTAGCGGTTAAGCGTTGCTGCCACCTGATTTAAACAGGCTGAGACCTCGCGCTCAGCAGCAGAGCTTCGTAGCCAACGAGGCAACGCGGCAGGAGACTGCTAGCATTGAGATACATTGACTAGGGATGTGGTGTGCTGGTCACAATTCCCTCAATCGAAAAGGGAAGGCCTCTGAAGTAGAGAGGCATGCTTCTTCAATCAGCTATACGCTGAACGAATGCCTTGCATAGTTTGGTTTATTACAGGGCTGTCGGAAGAGTCGCGACACTGGTAACTGAATCTGCCTACGAAAGACGTAGCCTTGAGAGAGAGAGAGAGAGAGAGAGAGAAGGGAGGAAGGAATGGCAGGGAGGTTAACACGACCGAGTCCACTTTGCTACCCGACATAGCCTTGAAAAGCAGGGTGCATTCTTTATGGTGATCCCGCTAGCTAAACATGTTATGTACCGATAGTAGTTTTACAAGTAAAAAATTAGAGTTAGCACTATGAAACACTTTGCAAAGACAGACATTCATCCTATTAATTTATGGAAAGCAAATTCTCAAGTGGGACAACATCTGTGTTAAAGCACAGTTTTAAGGAACATTCATTCTATTCGTTGTAAACTGCTGGTGATTTCGAAATAATGGAATCGGAAAATTGTGTATATGTGTAATGCCGGAATACCACCTCGTGAATTTCATAAATCGTCACATCGTAAAGTTATATAGTCAACTCAAGGCCTTCTCGCTCCTTTCTTGGCGCGAGTTTCACGCTTCTAGGCTGTGCGCGATGAAATGCTCCCGGGTCTGTGAGTCCATTTCTTATGTGTTCATACACTGTCTCGCTTCCCTGAACATAGAGTAATGAGTAAAATAAAAGGCGCTGCATTATTTACGCAGATCTCGCCGTCGACGTCGTTGAATGTAGTACACTGAACTGACTGAAATCCAGACCTCTTACTATAACTGCCGTAAGCGTAAGCTCACTGTGGGTATCCAGGACGTCCCCTCCAGGATCGCGACTTCCATTTGAACGCCCCTAACTTTTAGCCGGACAGGGATTCAAGCGCGAGACCTCCCCGCTCCGTCGCGCCGAGGTGCCTGCGGCCGGTCAACCATTTTACGCGGCGACCAGCACGCTTACGCAGGCGTTGCTCTGCCGCCAACCTAATAAGGCTCCGCCACTCTGAGGACGCTATTCGCGGAGTCAGCAACGCGCCGCCAGCTTTCCAGCCTCCTCCGCCCCGCTGATCTAGTTTTCATGCACTGCGCTGCGATGAAGGATTAGAGCAGCGCCGCTCACACGCTAGCGTGCCGCCTTTGCTAGAGGATCCAACCGTAGAGAGCGCAGAATTCTCGGCGCTCCTCTGCTCCCGCAAGACAATTTACGCGCGGAAGGAGAAACGAACATGGCAACACAAGAACGGAGGAAAGGTTGAAGGTGCTTAGGCGGCCCACCACTACATGAAAAAAAAAACTGTATGGCGAGTTGTTTTCAAACAAACTATACTGATTCTGTCCGAGGCATGCGCGAATCATGGTTTGTATACGTGCATAACTACACGCGCGGATTCATGGTTACCAGAGATACCTGTCCCGCATCCTGAGCGGCAAAACACCGGAAAGCCTGGCTTTCTTTCAGAGAGCCGCCTCTTGTTGGTGCCTTCGTTTGTAAGTCGCATGTCTGTGGAATTTTTCTTGGCAAACTAGGGCAGGCAGTCGGAACAGAGAGTGTGTTTCGCATTCGCGAGGAGGTATTTGAACACTTGGGCGAAAAAAATTCTGGCCACTGAAGAGGCAATGGCATCTAGTTATATTGGTCCTCCGCGCTCGTAGAACCCCATCTCTACTTTCCTATGTGCAAATTGTAGCAGCGAAACAGTTCGCATAAGCAGTGGGAATATATTCCCCAGTACCTAATTACGACCACAGTTAACAGGAAAGAAGCAAAACGACGCAAACTTCACAGCTTAGACGCCAGAACTTAACTCTTCATGGGTGAAACGAAAGGACCCATCGCACACCTGGTTTCGACCATTCGAAGCGATTCAATCGGTGTCATCTTGATGTGAACGAGGTTAAAGGTTGAGAATTGCGCAACGTGAATAATGGAAGCACAAAGAAGACTCAAATCTGCGGCAGCCGGCGTCTTTCTCTGTACGTTTTCTCTTCGTTTCTTTATCCCACTTTGCTTTATGAAAACTTTCAGTAGCATCAAGTTCAAATGTCAGGGATTTCTCGAACAGTAATCAACGCAGAAAAAATACATATTTTCTTCTGTTGGGTAGCGCGACTAATGCCTTCAAAGTATATGTAACTGCGCGGCTCACTTGTGAAAATCATGTAATTTATAGAAGCCTGTTTTTCATTGCAATATCTAGGGCCAGCTTTCAAAACAATTTGATTTGTGGGAGGCAGCACGTAATGGACTATAAAGAAAGGGCAAATGACATGGACAATGAGACGACGCTTATTGCATTGGTAGGCGTAGCCTTCTCTATGTGTCGAACTATTGCGAATATCACATTTTCTCCATGATCAGAACTGTCTAGGAACTAATCTGCTCCAACGCACTGTTATCATGACCGGTCTACTCAGCATAAGCTTATATTTCGCAATATGATTTTCTTTTTTCTGATTCGAAACCGGCGCCCTGTAAACGATTACATTAAAGTGTTTAATACGGCTACTCATATTTTTTTTGGCTGTTCAAACTCAGGTAGGCTACATACGGTAGGAACCCTATACCATAGCATCTTTAAAGCTTCGTCTGGCCAAAGACAGCCTGCGTTGATGGAGAAGCCACCGTTCTACTCAGGTTGGCCCGTGAACTCTTAAAGTTCACAAAGTAGACAGTCGACTCGACTAAACGTATTTCGCTACAATTCTATCGTTCGCCGTTCATTGTATTCTGACGAGTAACACATCTCAGAGCTCACCTTAAAGCAAAGCTCACCTTTAGATTAAGCATGACAGACATGCGAATCACGCGTCTGCTTCGCAACCCGTCCGCCGGCACCTTGCAAGCTTTTCAAAGGGCTGTCATGAGATCCTATGGTGCCATACTTAGGTAATGTGATGTTTTATATTTTCATCTAAATTAGCTTTCTCAAATAGAGTTTCCGTTGAGCTTCCTTGTCACTTGATGGTCGGTGTTCTGCGTGTGTTGCCCGCTTCTCTTCGTGTTTTACTTCGCGCCTCCGTCTGAAGTGGCTTGCTTGGCTTTCAGCTGGACTAAACTCCGAACGATTTATGTAAGTATCTGAGCAAGCTGACACGCGTACGCATAACCACAAGCGCACACACAAGCTCGGGCACGCACGCATGACCGAATTTAAAAATTATGGGGTTTTACGTGCCAAAACCACTTTCTGATTATGAGGCACGCCGTAGTGGGAGACTCCGGAGATTTTGACCACCTGGGGTTCTTTAACGTGCCCCTAAATCTGATTACACGGGTGTTTTCGCATTTCGCCTTCATCGAAATGCGGCCGCTGCGGTCGGGATTCTGTCCCGCGACCTCGTGCTTAGCAGCCCAACACCATAGCCACTAAGCAACCACGGCGGGTAATGACCGAATTACCGCACCTACAAAGGCACGCGCAGTGGTGCTGTGCACTCGTCAGAGCGAAAGATTTTGGCACTGGGAAGCGAAATACTTCAATACTGCACTGATCCAGTGTAGTGGTTGTATAGGGGGGCTTATGGCCCTTGTCGCTGATGAATAGCCTCTTAGGTACCGATTAGGAAAAGCAAGCGTTTCGCGGGAGATGAAATCGTATACACAGCAGCATAAACTTGGCAAATACGTCGCGAAGTCATGAAATCGGGAGAATTGAGACAACAGTTCACAGCATTATGAACAAAGTAAAAGCTGCCATCATTTTCTTAACTTAAGAAGCGTTCAAACTACCTAGAAAGCTTAAGCAAACGCGTGTATGGCACCAGACGGTCACGTTTAGTTTTTACGGAGCCACCTCTGCGAAAAAAAGTGCCAATTTTACTACGTTCCTCACTTCTTGCAGACATTTTATGTCGAGGCGCATCCTCTACACTTTCTGCAGTATGTCTTCCTGATTTTATTCGCGGCATTTCAATAATAAGTATTGTTCTGGAACTATTCTTACAGCACACATTTCTAGAACAATCCAGACAAAGAACGCAGGTTGCACAGTTTTGATTGCTTGCTTTCTTTGTCCGAAATCAATATGGCTAGTGAAAATACCAAAAAAAAAATGTGCGGAACTCACCTTTATTCACTGTTTCAAACTAGCTGGGTCATGTGTTGCTTCAAACACGGAAAGTTGCTAGAGAAGAGAGATCCGTGCGGACTTGCGCTGCAACAGACATCCACGTTGTGGTAAGCGACGACTCGCAATCAGTTCACGACCGCGTATTTATCTGCGGCAAAGGCAAGCGAGCTCTGTCAGAACTGATAGCGAGCCTGCGGAGGCACGTGGTTCTTCTTATGTTCCTTTCTTTCTTACTCGCTGTATGGAGATAACGATCGATCGTGCGATTTGTTCTGTGGTCAAGGTTTGTCGTGAGAAACGGATTGCTGCTGCTTTCTGGCTCGGCGACGTGTAAACAATAAAGGTTTATACTGTGAACTCAGAGCCGTGGTTTCTGAGTACAGTGGCCATTTGAGGCTTTACGAGACGACACCAGCTGGACAAGCATAGAGCACCACATTTACGGAGACACACCCAGGCCCCGAATGCCACGGCTGCCAGCGCAGCTACCCCATCGAGAAAGGAAAGCCCCCCGGGCAAGTCCGGCCACGCACCAAGGGTACATGCCCTGAAGCTGGCATTGTGATGATGATGTGCGCGAATGATGACAGTGCCCCACACAAGGAGCTTGCAAATTTTTATTGCGATAGCAGTCATACGGCCACTCCAGGCGTATTTTGCCGTCGCCGTGATGTTCGCATAGAGTCCTGCGGCGATAACACCGTCACTGCACGTCATATGCTGTGTGTGCGGGTTTCGAAAGCACGCGAGGGAAGCCGACGATCTCGGCTCAGTGTGGTGCACGCGAAGGAGGAAAGCAGAGAGCACAAACGCGCCGTCTTCCGTCACGCGAAATGCCGTGTGGAGAATAGAGGGAGGGAGGGGGGACGGCCTAGGTGCTCCGGCAGCAACTGCGTATTTCGCGACTGGGCGCGAGCGGAATTGACAATCTATATATGCTGGTAGGTTGCGAGTCCGACGCTTGATACGAAAAGCAAACACAGCCTGTGTACAAATGAAAGACGTCAGACGTGGTCTTTCTTTTCAACACAAAATCACCACGGGCAAGGCTATACCTTTTAAAGGTGAAGAAAATATTAAAAACTGCGCGAAGAAGAGCACTTGAAGCGTTTGCAAAATAAAACAAGTCATGTAGCTAAATGATTCAAATAGGACTTAAGTCGGTGCATTGATAAGCATCGCCATAGACGTGCGTAAAACGCGTCCCTCATAAAACAAAACCGTTTTAAGAAATAATTTAGCCGTTAATATATGCCGACGCACACGTAAAATGAATTCCACAACGCTAACTTTAGAGCTACATGCCTCTATTTAGACAGCTGCTAACACGCGCGCTAATAAATCAATTAGGAATATTGACTGCGGGTATAGTTTATACTGACTCCTTATGTTCAACGAGTGCAATTTAGGACGTTTTTTGCTTGTGAACACCAACGACTCAGACATGCCTGTTTAAACACCTGCTGCAATTGAAAGGGCAGTTGAAGCATCAGTGCACTTTTTCCTAATACTAAGTAACAGTGCGAAGGTCTATTTCATTTCGGCGTGTTAGTTTCTCTCTCGCCTTTCCTTATTGTCCTAACTCGTAAGTGTGTTCTCCTTGCTCTTGTGGGGTATCTTCGCCATGCAGTGCTTTTCCCAGCTCTGGCCATCCTTATCCGTATCTAATCTTTCATACTGTGAAGGTTAGCAAACCGAGCACTATGCTTGGGCTAACAGTCCTGGGCCACCCCACCCCCTTTCTTTTTTGTTGTTCCTCCTTTCTGTCTAGCTCCAAAGATGAATGGGTAAAACCTTACGCTTTACCTCGCAGCCATAATTGTTTTTGATGTACTCACTAAGCTGCAAATAACCAAGGAGCGTGCTTGAAAAGAAGCTGTTTATTTAACTATTGCGTTACATCCTGCTTTCTCATCGTTCTCCAGCCGCTCCCCCCATTAATGTAAAGGTGCAAGCAGGGCCACTGATGAAATATGAAATCACTAAAACTGTGGGAGCACGGAACGACCGGTCGGGCAAACAATGCGCCGAAATCGTGCAAACTTTGTGACTGTTCGTGCTGTCATAAAGCAGCGGTAGTTGCGTGGGTGCATTTCTCTGCGAACGACTGCCAAACGCACGCGTTGCGAACAAATTACACGCAGACTCGGAGAAATTCGAATCAACCCTTTGCTGAAACAGAGGTTCACTTCAAAAAACAATATGGCAAAACATCAAGATGGCCCCTTTAAGAACTCGATCTCCGGTGATCGTTAGAAGAATAACATTCGAGGAAGCATTTCTCGAGTGGCAGTAGTTTCTTTCAAGACTGTGCATGAAGGCTTTTCTCCAGCGCTCTAAGGCGCACGTTCCGACATGCAGATTCTTTCGGAGGAACTGCGCCTTCAAAACGGCAAGAAAGGTGCTTCACGAATTGTGAAAGTGAGCCTTCTCATTAGATATCTAGAACCGAGACAGAAACTGACTGCATAATTATGCTGCGAAAGTTGAAGCCATAACTGCTAGATGATAGTTGTAGCCGAAGGTTACAGACGAGCCGGAATTAGACATTGCAATAAACAGAGTAAACTTTGGCAAGTGATGTGCCACCGTTCACCTAAAAGGTTCTTTCCACAAGCCATACTTTCCTATAACCAGCACCATCACTGTGAAAATGTTTTGCTGCACCTGCACTTCCTGTATACCTGTATACTATACGGTGAGGCTAAAAGTGTTTTCGTAAAAGGGTACCTTCGGCTTGCTTACATCTGACGCACGAATTGAGCTTGGTAAAGAAAACCGAGATCTATTCTTAGTAAGCCTTTCAGAAAGCTTAGACGAGGCTTAGCCTGCTCGCTCTCCGCAAAGTGACAGCTTTAAAAAGTTCTTGTCAAACGCAAGGTAGGCAAACAGTTTCTTTTTAGGTGCTTACATTTTATTCGGAAATTCGATATGGCTCTGAACTTTCGTCTTGCATGGATGACAAATGCCTGTGCGCGGCGCTCTGTGGTCGCTGTAGATTCAGGGAGCCGAACGTTTCAAGGTTAGCCCCAGTGCTCTCTTGTCGTGTTTTCATTCGTTGCCAAGCACATTACGCAAATGCGCATGCGGACAAAATCGCAGATAGAGAGTTTAATGGCATGCAAGACGTTTTGCGTTGTTTGACCTCTTCGCTTTACTCACAGACATGTGGTTTCGAGGTACCGTACACTTCGACTGCTGATTTCGCGATACCACACTGTTGAGGGATTCTTTAATAACTCGCAACTTTTGAGGCCAACAGACAACGAAACCAAGGAAGCCTTAACCCTCTCAGGTGCCAATTCATTCATTTGATTGAAAAGTTATTTCACCGCTTTTTCTTTTGTTTCTTCAGAATCACAAAAGGCATACATCTGCAGAACAGATTAAGAATTTTCATTTCTTTAGTGAGTTTTGTACTGTTTTAAGAATGTGGACTCTATGCGAAAAATTATTACAGAAACATCAAATATAAGAACATCACATATTACATGTCTAGCAGGCTTGAAAAGTACCTGTTCAGCCACTTGAATATAATTCCTGGCGCAATACGTGGCGAAAAACAATGAAAGAAGTGAACCCACTACATTCATTGACTTACACCAAGAACAAACACCCAACCATCTATGTTCTCAATCGTTTTCCTAAAATATTATGGACCCATGTTATTAAAACTTCCAGCACAATTTCAATCAGAAGTATTTCCATATGTACGCAATATATAATAAGTATCATTACAATGAATGAATGAATGAATGAATGAATGAATGAATGAATGAATGAATGAATGAATGAATGAATGAATTCTGAGGTATCACGTGCCAAAACCACGATTTGATTAAGAGGCACGCAGAAATGGGGGGGGGGGGTGGGACTCCGGATAAATTTTGACCACCAGGGGATCTATAACGTGTCCCCGCTGCACGGAAAATGGGCTTTTAGGGGGACACAGGTCCTCAGTTTACGGGACATGGCTGATCAGATCCCCAACGAAGTCGCACGATTTGATCCCCCAACCTTGTCGGGGATAAGGAAGCACGAGGTCGCGGAATTTCAACTCACGAGTTCGTGCTTATCAGCAAATTAGAGGTTGGATTGCGCAACCTTTTGACGAGACACACAAAAGAGAAACACACACCACCGAGCACTACTTGCAACAATAGTTTTAAACCAAGACTAGTTTAGACAACACAATAGTTTAGTTTAGTTTAGTCAACACAATAGTTTTAGACCAACACGCCTAGTCTCTAACCTTGGCATGCTTATCAGCGCAGCACCATAACCGCTAAGCCACCGCGGCGGGTTACTTTCATCAATGTTTTTTGTTTTTGATACACTATCTTGGTGTGCACACTTGTATACACAGCACCTGAAAGGGGTAGAGGAAATGAACTGCTTTTTAACTTATATGTGTGAATAAGAAAATGCAATTAAAGCGCAAAAAGTGACAACTATCCACCAGTGGGAGCTGAGCCCACAACCTTTGTATGACTCATGGGGTGCCTCCACCAGCTGAGCTAGAGCAGCTTGCGTTATCTTATTTATTTTTTTTATGGATTCGCATGTAAGAGTACTTATATACTGTGAACAACAATGTCGCGCATCGATGAACTGTCAACCATTGCTGAACGACTACGAATGTCACATTTCTATTGATATGGAACTATATAGTGCCACGGTGGCGGCTGTTCTTCCGTCCACTTTCTTGTATATTTCTGTATGCGTTATAAAGCTCTGGTGCTGGTAGTATTAGCCAGAGCCACTGGCGACCGTGGCGGTGAATGTTAGACATCCCGCCGTCATACTCTGACTTAAACAACGCAAACCGACGCTTCGGTGTGGCATGCGCAAATGCGGCAGCTTTAATCTCTGGCATTCCAAAGCAAGATATTTACGGCAAATCAAGACTGTCTACGGAGTGTGAGGCGGTAGCGAAAGTTGAATAAACGTCTTGCAAGTGCTTCAAATATATGGCGCAGAGAGAGAGAGAGAGAGAAAGAGAGAGAGAGGTTCTGAAATTGGAGCAACTGTAGCACATGAGAATGCACATAAGTACGCAGAACTTGGGCTTTCGTAAAACAGTTGCGGAAAGGGAGAATGAGACAGAGAGAGAGACAGAGAGATAAAGCAAGGAGAGAAAAGGTAGCGAGTTCAACCAGACGGGTTGCGCAAGTGCTGAAATAAGATTTGGCGTGCCTTGTAAGGGCCACTTAAAGAAAGATAGTGTTAGACGGCAGCTTGCACAAGTTGCTTGCTCTCTTTACTTCTTGTGCTTGGGTAGTTAAGTTGCAGAGTCCATCCTCTTGTACTTTCACTGGGCCTCACCCTAAATCTTTTCCCATGAGAAATTAATTAATGTTCGGGCGAAATGACTGTCGCGCGTGGGTATTTTCATAATTGACACAATTATACCATTTAGGTGAACTTGAATTAGCTCCGTGAAGTGTGCCTTATTTACAAACTCCTGCTTAGCATTTGACGTTACTAAACCTAGTGGAGTTGCGAGGCGAGCCTACCACATACTAACGTAGCAAGACCTTCTGTGGAACTTCTTCTTGGGCAAATCGGTGCTTAGATTTCCTAGGTATACATTGTGGCGCAAAATACATTTCTTGAAAAGGGACAGAAGAAAGGAAGACAGTGAAGCGCCAAGCCCACTGTACGAGAAAGATATTCCAAAAGGACTTCTTCTTGAGCAAATTGGTGCTTAGATTTCCTAGGTATACTTCACTGCCTTCCTTTGCTCTGTCCCTTTTCAAGAAATGTATCTTGCGCCACAAAGTATACCTAGGAAATCTAAGCACCAACTTGTTCAAGAAGGAGTCCTTTTGGAATAACTTTCTCGTACAGTGGGCTTGGCGCTTCACTGCCTTCCTTTCTTCCGTCCCTTTTCAAGGAATGTATTTTGCGCCGCAAAGTATACCTAGGAAATCTAAGCACCAACTTGTTCAAGAAGGAGTCCTTTTGGAATAACTTTCTCCTACAGTGGGCTTGGCGCTTCACTGCCTTCCTTTCTTCTGTCCCTTTTCAAGGAATGTAGTTTGCGCCGCAAAGTATACCTAGCAAATCTAAGCACCAACTTGTTCATGAAGGAGTCCTTTTGGAATAACTTTCTCGTACAGTGGGCTTGGCGCTTCACTGCCTTCCTTTCTTCTGTCCCTTTTCAAGAAATGTATTTTGCGCCACAAAGTATACCTTTTGTGGAACATTTAATGATGAGCAACTGAAATAAGTGAACCATGCTTGAGATGCGAATCATTGCATGCAATTGTTTACCTGTGAGTACCCTAAAGGCCCAGAAGGACATTACATAGTTCCGGTATGCAATATATGCAATGTTTACACAATGTTTACACAATGTTTACACAATTTAACTGCATGAAACCGACACAACACACACTCCAAAAAGCTTTCAGACTGCAATGGGCGACAGATCTCATGAACAACAGGTTCTAACAACTGAGCATGTCTGTCATCATTCAGGATGCCATCGATATGACAACCTCTTTCAATGGGTGCAGGAATTGGTGCAAGCGATCGTACCAACGAAGCGACGTATATTGTGACCCACTACAGCGTCTCGTAGATTTTGATTTCGCTTTCGAGAATGGAATCTGCGGTTCGTTGTGCTCCTTACCATGTGAGCAGGCATTCCGTAAATCGTAGGCATTAATGGACCAGAGTGGTTAGAGCCTACGTTTCCTTGCCCTCTTATATTGGAGCTCCATCCGTCTACACTACCATGGTGTGAACAAAGACAGTATACGTTTATCGGTTTCCCCATTCTTAAACTGATACTCGTTTCTAAGTGAAATGGTGTACAGCATACCGTCTGCGACAGCTGCGGGTGTGAGAAGATAAACGGTGCTTTTCTGCGCGTGTGCAACTGTTATCTCTTGTTACAGAGTGGAAGTCGGTTGTCATGCACAACATCTGATGGGAAAGAAACTTGGTCAATATCGGAACGAGAGATCCCACGGCAAACGCTAGAGCAGGCCGTTCGCCAAAATGCTGCAATAGCGTGCTGTTTCTGCAGTCTGTCGGCCGGCTATAGATTGGCTTTGATAGAGTTGCGTGTCGCACCTCGTTTCTGCGCGCTGTATGTACAGGGTGTCCCAACTATCATGCGTCAAAATTCAAAAATAAACAAAAGCCACGTAGCTGGGCAGAATCAGGGTAACATTTTTCGCCATGGCCTGGGGATACTCAGATTGTCTTTTGCATTCCGCCTAATTACATAATTAGTGTTATTTATTTAACCAACTTCTGAAGCATTATCATTAGATGAAGTGTCAATGAGACAAATGTAGAGCAGCATGAAAAACTCCAGATACAGCTTTCTGTCGCTCAGTACGTGCTACCTAGAAGTTCTCTTTTTTTTCCCGAGCGCGAAAGAAGCACGCGAATACACGCAAAGTTGCATTGTATTCACGGACTGCTTTCACGCTCGGAAAAACACTTTTATGTAGCACGTATTGAGCGACAGAAAGCTGTATCGGGAGTTTTACAGCGAAGCTGTCTACGGCCAGGATTTGGAGGATCGCTTCCGCGCGTAGACAACGATTTTTCATACGTGGGCCGATCCCGAAGATAGTTCAATATCTGGCCGACCCGCGGCGGAGGTGCAGTTCACCATTAAGGAGCCCACATACGCAGCATCGCCGGTCATCCTTCTTCACAAATCGGAAGGGCATCGAGTTTTTCATGTTGCTCTACAATTTTCTCATTGACACTTTTCATGTAATTATAATATTTGAAAAGTTGAACAATTAATTAAGACTAATTGCGTAGCTGGCAGAATGCAAAAAATAATCTGAGTATTTCCAAGCGATATCAAACAGCATTACCTTGGTTCTGTCTAGCTAGGTGGAATTTGCATATTTTTAAACATTAGCGCATGATAGTCGGGACACTGTATATTACCTTGCTGCTTCTCTCTCATGTAACCTTTTTACATATTTATTTTATTTCTATGCATGCAGATGGCCAGGCGGAACCACCTCTCGTTAAAATTCCTGTTTTGCTTCCTTCCTCAATGGGACTCGGTATAGTTACCATGGAGCAACGCGTAATTACAGCATTATTCTCTAAGAGACCTAATTATTTCGTTTAACGAACGTTACATTGTCGCTATATAATAACACTTAGCGCGTTCACATTTGCCTGTAACGCTAAAAGAGGCGGAACAAGGAGAATGAGGAGAAACGCGTGCTTCTACTCGTGCTTCGTCTTTTTGCGCCACCAGTTAAATACGGTAAACCTATACCAACTTGCCCAATTATCTATTTTTGAAGACGATTAGCATGTCTTTTTGTTTATGCAATATTTACTTATTGAACTAGTTGATGAATAATTTATTCATTCATTCAATCATTTTGTATTATTTCATTCACTAATATCTGCTTGCAGAAACAGGCATGCCGTTTTCTCGCTGTTTCTCATTTAGAGCGATAGCTCTACTACCACAAGCACAATCCCAGAAAACGCCTGGTTCTGTAAATCTGATTACCTTCAAACTCAGCCAAGGTCAAATTGGGACTTAGCCTGCCACTACGGGCGGCTGCTGTGTACGCCGCGTGGGCACCCATATGTTGAAAGCGATTTGCCATGTGGACAAAGTGCTCAGTCGCGCGGGCCTCATCTTCAAAGTGATCTGCGATGTGTACCAAGCGTGCCCAGCGCTGGTAGCTTTGTATGCGTGGTGCTTTCGACGCTTGGTTCGCGTTGAAGCCGATACGCTGCATGAAGGTCATTACGCTCGCTGCTGCTGACGGCGCCAAGAAGCGTATGTGTCCTTTCCCAAAGCAAACAAAACCGTGCTATCGCTCGACAAACTTAGTTTAACCGCGTTCAACCACGACAATTTGTTTTCTACATTGACTGTGAAGGCACGTCTACAAAATAGGCTTCATTGCCAAGATGTTCTTATATATCACCTTATGCTATCATACTTCGATCATTGAACAATTTATTATTTTGTTAAAAAGTCGGAGGGAAAAAAAGTGACTCGCCTGAAATAGCAGCACTTACATTTCTATGCTCTGAAAATACGAATAAAGGGGTCAATATTTCAGTAATTAGGATGAGGGGATGTTTAAAGGCGAGTAATACAGCGAAGCCGACTCTCTGTGATTAGCAGAAAGTGGCTAAATAATTGCGCGGGTATTTTGTAATTCCTTTGCTAACATATTCCACCGTGAGCGTTTCGGTGCTCTTCTGATGCAGTCAGATAATTCTCTGGTTGAAACCTTGTAGAAGAAAAATAAAGTAAGAGTGCAAGTTGCACTTTCCAATACCAGCGCACAGTATTACCTCGCAGCATAGCCGTGGGGCTTAGGAAGCACCAGTAATCGAAGCAGGAGACTTCGCGAAAACTTTAGTTACCTTCATGACGTATTCTTTTTTTTACTTAGGCGTCAACAACATTGGTTATCTTTGCAAAAGCCTAATAGCGTGATGTCACAATGTCTGATTTTCGGTTCGTAGCCTTCTCCCACAAGTGGGCCTCATTTGAGTCGAGGCACGCAGATCGACGAGACAAATCTAGTTTCGACATTGAACGTGACTAGGTTTTCGAAGAGCCCCATCGGACAATTTTTCGAAATTGATCATTCGGATGCCCAAAGCACTACGACTACTACTACGTACTAGAGATGTTGTTTCTTTCACAGGCCCATTCAACACGAGCAGTAGTAAAAGCTACAATGGCGTAGACACTGATAAGCTGTTTTCAACGAACGTCCCTGGTCACTTTCTATGCAGTACATGGGAAATATATATATATATATATATATATATATATATATATATATATATATATATATATATATATATATATATATATATATATATATATATAACTGATATTGATAGCCACTGACACGGATACGGAAGAAATGTCACTCTTCCCCATTCGAAACGTCATGGACCGCAGACTCCAGTTTATATAGTACAGCGTGGACGACACTTGCGAGGGGGTAACATTACTGTCCATGCCAAATAGCACCCCACTACAAGAGTATACCGGCAATCGTAGATCCTTGGGCAATTTAACAGTAGGGCAAGTAAGCGTGCACCGATGTCGCTAACACGAACTGGGTGCATGCGTTCGACGTTACTTTCATACCATTACGAAGCACCATCGATAACAAAGTGTCGACAACACCGACAGCCGACGACGGCAATGCTGGTGCGGTATCCTAATAGTGGTGTGATGACAATTCGGCTTGCGACGTCTTTCCTGCGGTCTCACTCACATAGCGGCATTCACTCGTGCAGTAAACGCGCGAACTAGACTTAACGCTTGGCTTCCTTTAGGCGACGGGAAAGATTAAGCTGTGGTGGTAGCACGCGTTTCCAGCGAAACGCTGTCGTAGTAAAGTGGCTTGAAGGTGCTGAGGTTACTGAACGTGCTGAACAGTGTTTACAAAGCCTGATCTTAGACAAACTGTTGTTTAGTCTTAACCGATACTGCAACGTGTCTGTACTTTCTGAATTGCGGAAAGTTGTTCAAATGCTTTACAAAGAAAGGAGGTCAAAAGTAAAAGCACTTCAGCAATACCCTTGGCACAGAGATGTTTTGCCGAACACGCAAAATTGAAGTGCCCATCACGAGGCGGCGCTGCCCTATACCTGCGTCGAACTTCTATCTCCACAGGTCTGGTCTGGTCCCCTAACGATTTATGCTCATTCTATGGTGAAGCGGAGACAATAGACCATTTCTTGTTGTCTCGCAGGCGTTTTTCTATTATCAGAAAACGACTACTCGAAATCCCGTTTCGAACTATTGGTCTAAATTTATCAGTGCCTGTGATCCTATCTTTTGGATCCTTCATTATTGGGTTCAGTCGCAGAAATGTTTGCTTGGCAATCCAAAACTACCTCATTGAAACCAATCGATTTCCATGTTAGACTGATTGTTCTCCCTCCCCACCATAGCTTTCTTTTATTTCTTATCTATTATTTATTTTTTCTCTATCTTTCTTATACCCGGTTTTCTCCTGATTATTTCTTTTTCCTCCAAACTCAAAACGTTTACTTTTAAACTCCAATGCTCAATTTGTTAACTCCCTTGTTATTATTATTTTTATGCACCTAATTGAACCACCCGATTCATGGCCAATTCCCCACTGTGGGTATGTGCCATGGCCACTCAGGACAACAACAACAACAGCCGTCGTCTTTTTTCGATGCTTAGAGATTGAATACTGCTTTACTACGTCTCAGCTACCGAAGGGACATGCGTAGTTTGTCTTGATTTGAACCGGCAACGAAAGGTTCATAAGTCACGTGCTTAGCATTTTTTTGGTTGAAATCAAAATAAAAGAGAGAAAGGTAATCGCTGTTTAATGATTACGGCTACTCTTTTTAGCATAGTAGAAACAACAATACAATAAATTGTATATGTAGTAAGAAAAAATAACAGTGACATAGGCCAAAAAATCCACAGCACAGCACGCACAGCAATACACAAGTGAATGTACAGATATAAAAGGCGAAGGCAATCCGCACCACTCTGCGTTCCAACACACACGAGGCTGCGATGCAGTCGGCGATGAGCAGGTAAACAGATTAACCGGTGAGGAATGCACACTGATGAAATATATGCACGTGCATATGGCAGTCAAAAGGGACCTTAAGCACAGAATACTAAAGAGTATAACACATAACATACAAGCGCTCATAAATACGAATAATGGAAGCAAGTTTAATTACATGGTGTTACTATTCAATTCGGCATCCAGTAATCGTTAAGAATGCCTGTTTTTGACAAAATGTTCGAGTGCGTTCAATGCTTTACGCTGTGTTATTTTTGATGGCCAAGGGCCTAGCAATATTGGGAGTGAGAAATGTCGGTGGGGATCAGTGGAGTGTAGCTCTTGTTATAGCTGCCCTCCATGCGTCGCGTGATTCGGGCATTCGAGGAGTAGATGGCGAACATACTCATCGTCGTTGCCAGAGGAGAGAGCTGGGGACGAAGCCCATTTTATGCCATATAGAAGATGCTTTCTCTATGTTGCCCCAACGCGCAGTCGATGAATTAGCGTCTCGGTACTTTTCGAAAGTTCTGCATCTAGCTGGGATTTTAGTTGGGGGCCCACTTCGTAAAGGATCGATTCCTTAGTGTTTTCATTAAACCATGAAAGACAAACACATTCCCTGTTTGGTACTTTTCATCAGTGATACAGAGATCAGTTAAATTTCTGCATTATTACGGGCCAATTTTGCCAACTAATCCACTAATTCGTTGCCTGCTATGCCAGCATGTTCCGGGATCCCTTGCAATATGACTTCGCATTTTCTTTCAATTGATTGACTTAGACTGTTTAGTACTGCTTACGTGATTCGTGCGTGCGGTTAGTTGTCATCAGCACATTCAAGACATGCTAAAGTCGATAAGAAGACCGTAAAAACTGCCAACTTTCTTGGTGTTTCATATATTTTGATAAAATATGTGGCTTGGAGAATAAATTGCCAGTAATACCGCTATTGTTGGTGACGACGTGCGTCCTAGCCAACAAACGTACTCCACTTATAAAGATGGCCTAACATAAGCTGCCGTCGCACTTGCTAACAAAACTGTCCGTAAAGGTGGGTACTTGTCAAATACCTGATGTAATGCTAATTGTTTCACTGCTAGCGTGGAGACGCCACCTAGCCTTTTTAAGACCTTGTATCGACATGTCTATTTTCTGTGCCCATGTAAAAGCCTTAATGGGTAGTGGTCTGCGTGCCCAAAAAAGAAACGACCATAGAAGTCGTGATTTATGCTGTTGAAACATGGCGTGTATGCATGCACCAGGTTGATAATCTATCATTGAAAGAAGCGGGGTATGCAGAATGCTGAGATGAAAATCTGAAGAGATGCCGGCATCGGCGGCATGTCTTCTGCAATAGTGAGGTGATCGGATGTAGCTTGCGGGGCTCGTAGGCACACTCGTAAACTCCGACGCTGCAACATCTGCAGAGGTTGAAGGGACGTCTCAGATAATTTGTGCAATCCAAAGGCGGAGTAAGCAATTCCCTAACGGACAAGTGCCGAGTGACCCTGAAGCAGGGACGCAGTTGTTCCACCCCACTTCTTACCTGCGATTCCGCGGAGAAAATTTATTACGCAACTAATTTGGTCCTCCAGGGCAGTCAAACGTTGAGTCCACCGAAGCTGGGGGTCTAAAGTCACGCCGAGAAAACGATGTTTCCGAACCAGCTCGATCTCACGGCCGTCTGTTGAATGACCGCAATTTCTAACTTTCTTTCTCGTGAAGGGCAAAACCACCGATTAGGCATATCTGCAAGTCCCGTTTTCTTCAATAATGGCTTATTGCATTTAACGCCAGTCGATGCTTGACAACATCTAGATAGTTGTGCGATGTCCATGTGGAAATGTCATCAGCACACATATATATGTTTATGCCTGCCGGAAGTACTCCTAGTAAGCCTGCTATTGCTGCATAAGAGAGAAGTGGACTTAACTTGAGGAATGCCTTTGTTTATGGTGTACTCATCGCTTTGTCCGTCATTGCGCGCGCACACGCACGCACACACACACACACACACACACACACACACACACACACACACACACACACACACACACACACACACACACACACACACACACACACACACACACACACGTGCGTGTGTCAAGAAGTTAGCGATTCAAACCCGGACATGCACTCCGAGCGATGACAGTCCATGAAGGACATGAAGTTGACTGTGTAATTCGCCGAGTCAAAGGCCTTCTCAACAGTAGCAGCAATATGTTCCCACAGCTCATCTCGTGGTCAACAAATGTTACAAAGTCAAAGATGCAGTCCCAGTGTGCACCTACGTTTTCTAAAACCAGCCATTTGATATGGTAGACAATCGCTGGATTCTAGGATTCCATCCACCACTGCGGTCTAATTTCGATCATTTTTTTTCATCACGTTTGAAACGCAGCTGCTTAAACTGACAGGGCGGAACGAGTCAAGAGACAGAAAACCTTTTAGTGACCAAGAAGTCTGGAAAAACGTATGCAGCTGGTCAATTTCATGTCAATACTTATTGTGACACCCTTTAAGCGCATTTCTTATTTACCGATTGTAAGTGAACATGTCCACTATTGTCCCAGTTATGACAACCAAAGGTAATGGCATTATGCTGAGCCACCACACCACCACACGCATTGAAACTAAAGTTAGCCCGCCGTGGTTGCTCAGTGGCTATGGTGTTCGGCTGCTGAGCACGAGGTCGTGGGATCGAATCCCCGCCACGGCGGCCTCATTTCGATGGGGGCAAAATGCGAAAACACCCGTGTACTTAGATTTAGGTGCACGTTAAAGAACTCCACGTGGTAGAAATTTCGAGTCCTCCACTACGGCGTGCCTCATAATCAGAAAGTGGTTTTGGCACGTAACACCCCATAATTTAAATTTAAAAACACAAGTTCTTGTTCCGGTCGTCTTCTCCGTATACATGAAAAGATTTAGTTCACAGAGAGATTCAAAGAAGGAGGACAACGAAAGGGTAAAAATAAGGCAAAGCGCCTATTGACGTGGACGCCGCGCAATGTTGCCAGATCAAGAGGCAATATAATAGGGCATTGAGGTTTTTTATAGGCCTATTAATTCTTGCTGTTGGAAACGCATATGTAATATTTCAGACCCTACACTAAATTTCGAAAACAACTATTTCTTTTTCACCATTTCTAAGACTTGGTACCACACAAGCTTTTGTGTTAACAGAACTGCTAATCCACCACGCGTTTCAGTATCACTATATGTGCTCAAAGAAAATCCCTGTAAACGCATCGCCGAACCATGAAATGCGCATAAAGACTTTTAGACAGAAATGTGACACGCATTTTTGACATAGCGTTAGCAAAAGCGGAAAAGAAATAACGACATAATTGAAGTTTACCAACAAAAGCTGCAATATTTGTACACTGTATATTTCTGTACTGGGAAGAAGCCTTTGCAAAGTGCAAGAATTTCACCGTTGGTGTTCCTTTAGATAAATCTACGTAAACAGAATCTTTATAGAAAGTATTTGCTGCATTGATAAGCCTCGTAGAACGCTGTGACTGTTTTCAAGCTTCCGGATAGCACAGAAGCCCCGTACTGAGTATGGGACCACTGGAAGGATAAAATCCCGAGTTAATTCCGGCTCCAGATGGGTTACAGGCTGCGTCACAACGTATAACGGAGCACCGGCAGGAAGCCGGTGCCAAGGCCGAGTAGAGAATCGAAATAAAGGGCAGCAGGATTCCGGTGCAGACGTCGTCAACGCGGTGAAGTGCGCCAACCGTCCCGCGTCTTGGAAGCTATTTCCGGCCGTACCAAAGCGCGTGCAAGTTCTCCTGGACGAAAAAAAAAATCACGCCGCCCGTTTCGCCTCTCCAAAGTTCTCCACCGGGGGATTCTTAGCGGCTCTCTTCTTGTGAAAGGAACACAAGGTTGCGTTTGTATGGCAGCGGGAGACGGACGGGCGTCTTTCGGGGAGAACAGCCGCTAATTCGCGAGTAACGACGTCCCGAGACCGTTTTTACAGCCTTCCTTTTCGAGCCTTCCACCCCTTCCATCTCGCGGACCACTGCGGCGCGCTCCGCTTCGTGTTCCCGTGCGTGCTGGAACTGTCGGGAAAACAAGCCGGCGCTCGTACCCAGCGTGCGTGGCACTGCCGCACGCGCCCGCAACGAGCAACGCTTGACGGCGCGCCGGAGATACTTGCGGCCCCTGATTTGAGTCCCCGGTTATAGCCGGGCCTCGGCTCTGCATTATTTGTTTCGTCGCCACATTGTGCGCGGCCACTACCGGGATCAAGGTTGACTTCCTCGAACAAAGGGACGCTGTTCGAGCGTTCCGTGTGTGGCGGGGTTAGCCTCAGGCCATCGCATTGATCCTACGTGACATTCATAAGCTGAGCGAGAAAACAATGAAAATAGAAACTCGGTGCCCTTCTAGTCTGTGAAGAAGTATGAGCAGCGAAGCTGTGTATGTGGGCCCCTTAATGGCGAACTGCACCTTCGCTGTGGCCCGGCATTGCTCTGTCTTCGGGATCGGCGCACGTACGGGGAGTGCTTAACGGCTGCTTCACCTTTACCGCGGGTCGGCTCGGTATTGGACTATCTTCGGGATTCTGTGTCTACACACGGACATGATCCTGGCGGTGCCAGCCCTTATCAGTTTCGCTGTAGAAGAGAGCGCGGAAAGAGCGATGAAGTGAGTCTTGGAGACGATTGTTACGTCTCAACGCGGCGATGAGCATTCGTTAGGCGCTTACGACGAGACAATTCCCGATTCATCGGCGCCTATCCAGAAGTCGACGCAGCCTTGACGCCGACTGTTGACGGGTCAACAAAAGAATCCTCTAGCTTAGGAGGCGGATTTCGGCATAGGAGGCGGATTTCGGCACAACGGTGCGATATCATGGCCAGGATATTGGCCGAGATGCAGTCATAAGATTCCCTAGCCGAGTCTCCTAGGGAAAACTATGGTATTAAAAGCGGACATCTTTGGTGCATTGAGAGAGTGCTTATGTGAACTCGGGCGTTTAATATACTCCTACATGGAGTAGGCTTCCGCATCTAGGGCCAGTGTAAATAATGCAAAATAAACCCTTTTTCCTTAATTCCTGCTACCAGACGTACTCGTAAATGGGCTTGGTGGATTCCCGGCCCAAACACCACCTCGAGCCGAAAAACCATGCTGTGCCACACTGCAGGCGCCGGAAGCGCTCGCTAACGTCATTACCGCCACATCTAGATGCAAGCACATGCTTCCTGAAGCTTTATCGGTGTTCTGCGACCACCATGGCCTAGACCCGTCGTGATAAAACGCTGAATCGGCGGCAAAGAGCTCAAGGAACCTAGTTAAATTGCACCGCTAGCGGAAGCATAAGGATGGAAGTCTCTTACGGCCTTCACAACAAATAAGAGAAGTTGTGACCACGTTAGCATAAAAATTTGGGCCACCATCAACCCTAGCTACTTATACACATCTTTGTAACAACTTTCACTGTTCCGGCAACACTCAGCAGCCACTTGAGAAAAGAAGTAACTCTATAAGTATTGCGGATCTCCTTGTCCGTTATGGGTACAATAAGCCTACAAGAGACAAAAAAAACTATTGTAACACTATGGCTACGGCCGCTTTGGCAAAGATCGGGCGGTGGAAGCACGGTATCGCGTAAGTTTTACCTAGAATCTCTGCCAAAAACTGTTACCTTTGACACGCGTTTATTTACGGATGATCTAAAGAGAATTATCGTCCAGAAAGACAGCCACTGGTTTCTGCCATCTACTTCCTAAATTTTAGCTCATGTTCGCGTTGATTCTTTTTCAACATGTGCCATGTTGGCGTCAGCCAACAATTGCCGGCAAAGACCGCTGGCAGTTCGAAATGTGGTAGCGGCAGTCGCTAAGCGGTGAGCCTCTCGAACAAGTGCAAAATGCCCCGAGTTATGCACCTTTAACCTATCCCGCCCGTATTTCTATTTCTTTTTTCGTGTGTTCTCTCTTTCATACTTTCACATTTCACCATTCTTGATAAACTTCGCCCACGTGGCAAGGACATTCGCGCGTTCTTAATATTTGCGTTTCTCTTGAACCCGGTGACTTCGCGACTGCTTTTTGACCCACGACCGTCGTTTGACCCACACGTGCCAGCAAACAAATGCACCGACAACGGCAACACGACGGTTTTCCCTCTTTATATATTATTCACAGTATGTTTTCTGTTTCGTTGTACCTCCGGCGTGATTCACTGCGAACACAATGGTAGTCATGGACCTTTTCTGCCATATCAGTTTATGCCGAAGCACTGAGTCACACAACTAAAGGTAGGCTAAGGTAGTCGTGTTGCATAAATCAGGTCCAAAAGATGACTTTGGTGACTATAGACCTGTATCTGTCTTGCCGGCTTT
The DNA here is from genome assembly GCF_050947875.1 of Dermacentor variabilis. NCBI lineage: Eukaryota > Metazoa > Arthropoda > Arachnida > Ixodida > Ixodidae > Dermacentor > Dermacentor variabilis. The sequence continues at coordinate 83,956,637 of NC_134572.1, forward strand.
CTCCAATGGACTGGAACGAGTGATTTTTACACGCCTCGTTGACTTCTTTGATAAATATAAACTAAATACTTGCAACGAGTTCGACTTCAGGCAAAGGTCGTCGACATAGTTCGCTCATTTGCGACGAGAAGGATCAATCACGGGCAGCAAAGAATTGTAAAACATTACGCTCGGAATATACACGGATTTCACTAACGCGTTTGATAGACTAAATCATCTGGCACTTATTCGTAAGCTTCCACTATATGGTTGCGTGGCACCGCGCTTAATTTTATCACTAGTTATATGAGCGACCGCGTTCAATGTGTAGCCATCGGTAAAGCGAAATATGACTATAAATCAAAGAGACGTGGTGTGTCATAGGGAAGTGTATTAGGACCTTTATCATTAATTACTTATATAAATGATTTATTTAATATAGACAATGAGGTGGAATACGTAATTTATGCTGCCAACACGACCATATACTTCTTTCGGGAACTAATGAGGATAACCTTTTGCAGAAGTGTAATCAGGCTTTAGAGAAACTTCGAATATGGTCTATACTCGAAATGAACTACAGATAAACGCAAACAAAATAAAAGCTATATTATCCAGAGCAAAAAAACTTTAAAGTCTCTAATTCTACTCTTCTTACTCTCATGAACAAAGGCGTAGAAATTGTCACGAATTTAAAAACACTGGGAGTCTTTTTTAATGAATTTATGCCTTGGGACATACATATCGGGCATCTAGGAACGAAACTTGCTCGAGCAGTAGGCATACTGAGAAAATTTCAGTATATGTTACCCAAAGCAACTGATGTGTTAATCTAGCTCACTCTCTTGAGTCAAGTATTAGTTACTGCCATTGAGTATGGACAACTAGAACATCTACAAATATTAACAAGTTCACAATACTACAAAAAGTGGCACTGAGACCAATAGCTAACCAAACTTTCTTGTCCTCTTCAGATCCCTTATTTAACAGTTTAAATGTTCCTAATATTAGGCGTATTCTTGAAATGTGTCTAATCAAATTATATAAGAGCGAAATACATCACAAAATTGCATTTTTTAGTTGAAACTGCAAAGTTTGAAATAAATCCTGCATAGCATGTGACGCGACATCACGAATATTGTAATATTGCACGACCACGTACAAACTACGCCCTCCGAGCACTAACTCACGTATTGCCGAAAGCACTAAACCGATTTCATTTCGCTGAATCTTTAATAAAATGCATTTCTTGCGAGGAAGTTAAGAAAATATTTTCCACTAAAGCATCTTCCTGATCAGTGTAATTTCTTACAATGTGGATTAAGACTTGTTTGCGCATTTCGATTCTTGAAATACCAGTAACTTGTGTATTGTGTTAATTTCTTCTACAACGATCGCAACTTCGTGTTTTTTACTACTTTGCGAGTTTTCTGTCATTGTCTGATGTATTTATTCGGGGATGGGAGCAGCGTCAAGCCGCATAACAGCGGCTTTTTCTTTCCCCGCCTCCTCAGCCATGTGATCTCGAAGTGCTAATCATCGTACTGTACCTTGCAGGCCTGAAATAATAAACAAAGAAAAAGAATCAAACTTTGCGCTGCGTACAGTTTCTACTTCCTAAACGCAGGTCTCGCGGAAGCAACCTTCCAATGCGGGTAAGTAATATGCAAGCTATTGCAGCACTAAAGTACAAATACCTAATTTACATTCATTATGTTTTTTAATGGTAACAGAGTCCATATAAATCCTTCATGTCTTGAAAATATGGGAACAACTTGCGCATCTCTGGCGGGGTTTCAGGTAGGTCTGCAGCAAATCTGCTCGAGTAAAGGGGTTAGTAAAGGATCACCCTTGTCGTGATTGGAAACCCCTCCCCAATTCCCCTCCCCACGTGTAAGGTAGCAAACTGAACTCAGTCTGGTTAACCTCCCCGCCTTTCCTTTTTACCTTCTCTCTCTCTCTCTCTCTCTACTGCTTTCCTTTTAAAGCGAAGCTGCGTCGGGGAATTCCACAACAGTCATTCAGGCGGCATTGGCAATATCTGCCTACATAGTTCGTAATTGAGGAGAGCGAGCTCAGCATTCGTGAACATGAGCCGGATATATCGAGGAATACGGAAGCAACAAGGTTGGCTGTAGTGAAGCTCATGTCTGAAATGATTAGAGTGTCGCGAAAACATTGCGTCAGGCATATAGAGAAGCGTTCGCAATGTCTTGGATAGATCTCGGGCAGTGCTATATGTACTTAGACACCAAATTCACATAGCTCTTTGCTCGTAAGTGCTGTTTGCCGTTGGCCGGCTGTCTCCGCTAATTATATGTACGGCGTCGGAATTCGCAGGCATTCGCTCCTACGAACAATTATAGCGTACGTACTTCATTGATTTACTTATATTTTTATTCTTTTCTTTAAGTATGGGCCCAAACCGATAGAACTTCTGAACGGTCTGAGTAATCCATTATACGGCTTCGTTGTCATTGATATATGACTTGCTTTGGTTTGCATAAATCTGCGAAAGTGTCTTTTTCTTTTTTAATTACGCCACTTATTGAGCATGCCTGATCTTGAGGAACAACAGGACGCAATTTCTAAGTAGCACTCTGCAAAATTTTAATGAGTTTGATTTCTGCCATTATAACGTCAGTTCCGGGAGGGGGGGGGCGTACTCGCAGCCCTATATGCTCGAGAGCCGTATGCCGTAAAAGTATAATTTACTACGCCCTTAGCTTCAGTAGTGTGGAAATACATAATGCGGCACTGAGACGGCTTGTTTCCTGTCTGGTTGACTTCAGTTAATGGAGCACGTGGTCTGAGGAGTTGTGACGTGAATAAATTAATATAGGTTGCATAAGGTAGGCGGGCACCCGAGTGCGCACCGCACCTACATTTAGCTACTTTACTCTTCTTGCTGTATTAGGACACTAAAATGGCCTTTGAAGAACGATTATGCGAGAATATTGACAATGCCTAGCATGCTGGAATTTCTCGACGCGGTATTCAAGTTAAGGTGACAGAGTAAGAGAGAGAAAAGAAAAGCGAAAGACAGTTACGTTAACCAGAAAATAAAATGCGATTTCCTACCCTACACACTCACTGACCCGGGAGAGAGACGTAGAAAACTGAGAAGCAAATACAGAGGTACACACACAGCATGGAGACACGATCCCAGTTGGTCGTGGTTTCCGGAAACGATCACAGCAGAGGCTAAGCGCCAATTACGATTAAAGTTGTTTGCACAGATCAGTTTTCCTTGATAATTGTATCAATGTCTTCATCACCTCTGATGCACGCGAAGGCTTATGAGGCCGGCACTCCAGAATGGCCGGTGCCGAGTGTGGTTTGTTAAAATTTTTGACAACGCAAAAGAGAAGCTTTGCAGAATAACGGTCACATGTATTAGCACCAGCAGAGTCTGCTTTCCTTCTCATCGAATCAGTCTTAAAGCTTTATTGCCAGATAGCGCACAGAAGCTCATTAGCGTTGTCGGCTGATCAATAAAGGATGAGAAAATAAAAATAAACGTAGTTGAGTGCGGCAATCATCAGAGGGCCTATGTTTACTGAGACTATCAATGTGTTTTACATCGTCTTCCTTGTTTTCGTTTTCCTTTCAGTTTTGGCATTTCCTAAGCGGTCTGTATTTTCCTCACTTTTCCGCTGGTGTTTGTGGAATTTGCCTGAAAGCGATCGACAGGCATCGCGATGTGGTTCACGTTCTCCGGCCGGCAAAATCACTGAGCAAGTGCTTCTTTTCTTTTCTTTGTCGTCTCGTTCCTAACACCCCTACATACCTGGCCACCTCTTTCCTACCCACCGCTTACTGAGACCACTGCCACATCATTCGCACCGGCTACATTCGCGTACAGCGCGGAGAGCGCATTATGACTCCCACGATGGGCTCTCTGCTTCGACGGTGACCGCAGGCGCCCGCTGGGAGCCGAAGGGCTCTCCTTAATTACGCGATTGCTGCTCCACCGCCTAATTTATGCCCCCCGCCTGCTGCGCCGGCCCAGAGCAACAATTAGGTGAAGCGCCGCTGGCACACAACGTTGAAGCCCAGAGAGAAAGAGAGATCCGCTCTCTTTGACACAGACAATGCAGCGGCCCTCGCTGACCGCTGCGACGATGGCCCGAAAATTGTTTGCTCACTGAGCTGTAATTTCGTTTGGCTCTGTGCTTTTGCTTGCGTTCAGCGAAAAAAATGACGCTTGTGCACAGCACAAAACGCAAGCTCCGTATATGCGTGTGCAAATGCGCGTCTGTAGGCGTGTGCGTGTGTAACCGTGTGGGTCACGACGAAGTGGGCGGGGGGGGGGGCACATGTAGTTCTGCGCTCTTGCGTGTATATACTTGTGCCCCAGAACGTGCGCAGGGATGTAGCTCACGGGGCTTTCCAAATGAAATTGACGAAAGTTTGACACCGGGCTAGTTGGTTAACCATACGCAAATTCGTGCTCAAGAATTACAGAAGAAAATGCACTGCGGCATACACAGCCACGCGACACTAAGCGCGCGCGTGTGCGTGCGTGTGTGCGTGTGCGTGCGTGTGTGCGTATGCGTGTGTGCGTGTGCGTGTGTGCGTGTGTGCGTGTGTGTGTGTGTGTGTGTGTGTGTGTGTGTGTGTGTGTGTGTGTGTGTGTGTGTGTGTGTGTGTGTGTGTGTGTGTGTGTGTGTGTGTGTGTGTGTGTGTGTGTGTGTGTGTGTGTGTGTGTGTGTGTGTGTGTGTGTGTGTGTGTGTGTGTGTGTGTGTGTGTGTGTCCACAATACTGGAAATTCAATCATTAATGCAGACGTTAAGGAGTGATAAAATGTCACCGGGCAACAGAGAAACGACAGAGGAGTATTTTATTAAGAGTGGCGATAAACTCAAACATATCGGCCCTTCGTTTATACATACATTTTAATCGCGCGTTGTTTGATTATAGGACAGGGCAAGAAACTTTCAGGAGCCTCAAGAGCCTGTCACGCGATGAAGTCGTCACATAGAGTGCTCTAGTGTACCAAAATGTAATGACGAAAAGGACGTATGCAGGTTGTGAGCTCTGCTAATGAATTTTAAGTTCTATAAACTCGTTAGTGCAAACACCTTGAAGTACTTGTTGCGGACGGAAACTTGCTCTTGTGTTTTAATTAGCGGCGAAGTGAGTCACTCTGTAGTTTTAAAATTCGATAATCGGGATGCACTGATGAAAATCAAAACAAAAATAAAAAGTGGCTCTAATTTTTTAATCTGCAAACGGCAATGTTTAACATTTGCGAAAAATTAAAAAGAAGAAGCTTCGAAATTTTGAACGCAGCCATAATTATAGCCCTTGCTTCTTTGGATTCTACGGCATATGCTTCCTTTGCGCCAAGTTCTTAGCACGTTAAGTTTCCATGCAATCAATCTTCCCAAAATTCTCGCCCTCCCCTTTCCTCCTCCTCCTCAAAAAAAATCCGTGAGGGGCAACGAAGTTGTTTTTCTTCCTTTCTCTTTTCTTTCCTTTGTTTTTGTTTGTTTGTTTTTGTTTTGTTGCTATTGCCATGGAGTGTGCTTACACGATAATCTAATTCATACAACAGTATCAGATTTGTTTGCAATCACAAAAACATGGCTTAACCTTGCTATAACTGACTCTGAGAGGATACAACTTTTTCCGGATTTCAATATTTTCCGACGCGACCGCATTTATAAATGTGGTGATGGCGTATTACTAGGTAGTCATAATATTCTTCAGTGTGCCGAGATCAAGACATCCTCGTGTTTACAAATTATATTCGTTCTCTGTAAGGCTTCGTATCCCCCATAATAATAGGTATTTGTTATCACCCTACTGGCACTGGCAGTTCCGTACACTCGAAAGCGTCCAGGCCCAGGCACTTAGAGTGGGTCTTGAATTGCCGCGGTGCTAGTCAACAGCTGAAACAATTGCGATTCCACACGATTTCCCAGCCAAGATCCATATAGTCATGGAAGCGTCTAGAGCACACGTAAGACACCTTACTCGAGCCCCTGCTCATCATTTAGCCTCACTGGCAGAGGATCGACCACGTGCCTCCTTTTGTGAAACAGTCCTGCCCTATCGGGCATACCTTCCCTCAGGTTATACAGCTCCAGCGAGAGTTTTGTTTCCCCCATGGTGCTTGCCCCATGCCAAAGTTCGACTAATGGTACCAGGAATACGAACAAAAGCCCAACTCTCGTCTCCAGCACTCAAGCAGCTTTCACTGCTCTTGCTGTACGAGACATACGACGAGCATCATCATCTATATACTGACGCTTGAACCACGGTGAATGGGTCTGCAGGATTGGTGATCTTTCCTGCAAAAACCTCCGCCATAAAGATTCGACTATCTCACCAGACTACATCGACTGCCGCGGAGCTTGCTGCTATTCGTTGTGCACTTCGTGTAATTTATGATGAACTACCCAAGAAATGGAGCATGTTCAGTGACTCTAAGGTTGCTCTTCATTGTTTGGTTTCTGCCTTACGCCGAGGACCCCACGAATAACTAGTTCTAGAAATCAGATTGCGGCTTCGCCACCTCGTCGAGCAAGGGCACGACATCACGTTGCAGTGGATTCCAAGCCACTGCGGCATAATGGGCAATGAACATGCCGACGCAGCAGCACGATCTGCACATGAGGAGGGCTTGCAAGACTCCATTCCATTCTCAAGAACAGACGCTGCAATGAAAATTCGTGCACTTGCAAACGAAGCCATCAGAACTTTATGGAACACGCCAAGCTTGAAGCACACACGCCTACACCGACTGGACCCATCCCGTCGACTTCGACCCCCATCTGGACTCTTTCAATTCGAGACAGGAGTACTTTACCGACTGTGGCTTGGTGTCGCTTACACAAGGTCTTTCGCCTTCCGAGTCGGTATGGACGAGAGCGCGGCTTGCAGTCACTGCGGTGGCGAGGAGACTATCGAACATGTACTTTGTCACTGTCCTCGATACAGCGCGTACAGGCTGTCACTATAGTGACCGCGTTGGCACACCTTGACGACAGGCAATTTTCAGAACAGTCAGTCTTAGAATGCCGACATGAACCGTCGTCACACCGAAAGTCGGTCAAGGCTTTGTTGACCTTTTTACGTGACAGTCGCCTATTAGAAAGACTATAATGGTCCCATTCCGCCTCTTTTCCTTTTTTTCACGCTTTTATTTTTGTCGCGCATTTCTTTCCGTCTTTACTTCCCCTTTCCCTTCCCCTAGTGCAGGGTAGCAAACCGGAGGTTTTAACTCTGGTTAACCTCCCTGCCTTTCTCTCATTTGCATCTCTCTCTCTACTGCTAGTGACTCTTTGTGTACCCGATTACCATGAGGCTCTTCGCTCTCTAATCTTATATCTAATATCTTATCGACATGTTCCGATACTGCTGTTCGGCGACTTCAATTTTCCGGCAATATCCTGGGCCAATCTAGCATGGGCAGCCTCCCAAAACTGTACCGAGAGCGGTTCCATCAATTCATGCCTAACCTTTGTACTAACGCAACTCATCAATGAACCCGCGTGCTACAGCGATAATTCTTCTAATATCCTAGATCTGTTTCTTGCCTCCGGGCCCGACAGGGTATCAAAAGTAACGTTTTTGTCAGGACTCAGTGACCATTCAGTAATCCATTAATCCTACTCCTGTCAGCCTTCGCATCACACAAATATAACTAAAACAATAAGATTGTACGATAAGGGTAATTATTCTGGTATAAACTCTAAGCTCGAAGAATTTACTTCTTTCCCTCTAACTGATTTTTCAAAGCGTTCCAGTCATGACTATCTTATTACTCTTTAAAAACAAAATACTAGACCTGTTCACTAAGCATGTGCCCAACATTATCGTAACCAAAAATTAGTCATCTACATGGTTCAACATCACATTGAAGCAGCTGAATAATCAAAAGAAAACGCTTTTTCGTTCCGCAAAACGCTCCAATAACGTACGCACGTGGAGCAGCTACTGTACCATAGAAAAAGAACTTGAAAGGCTCGCAAACAGACAAAAGCTTTCCTTTTTTTTCACAGTCATTGCCCGCTATGTTACAAATAACCCCAAAACATTCTGAAACGCCATTAACCCATTTAACGCCCAACCATTAGCATTGTGCGACGAACAAAACCATCCGATTCCCGATCGTGAGGCCACCGAACAGCTTAACCACTTTTTTGCTACCATGTTTGCAACCGAACTTGTCGACTTAGAACCTGTCGACGTGTATCGGCTTAGAACGTCGCGCAAATGTTATTCATATATAGTGAATAACATACAAGTCGCTAAACTTTCCGGGTAATATAGCTGCGTCGGAAGAAGACGCATCTCATGGGTTCGAGTGAAATGAAATAAATGTTGGTTTTCTTGGGTTAGGAGGATTGTTGGTTGAAGTGCTTTCTTATACTAGAATTTGCGGCTAGTAAAAGATGTACTTACTTAAATTTGGTGCATGATATTGATAAGCATAGCATTTTGCAATGAGTGTGCGAGCGTGCATAATCGATTTTCATCATGCCAACCGGCTTACAATAGGTGCGTTTAATGCAGTGTTGCGGCTTATAATCTTAAAAGCACAGTGTTTATATATATATATATATATATATATATATATATATATATATATATATATATATATATATATATATATATATATGCAGCATGCGCCCTATCAGCATACACCCTGACAGACCTGAACTGCTTCTCGTCCTTCCTAGGCACATACGTCAGACTGTCCTCGCGTCAGGTGAGCACAACAAAGACATGTAAACATGACAGATTTATCGAACCCTGAGTAGTTTAGTGTAGCCTCTGGTGCACTTTGGCGGGAAGTGAACCACGATATATTCCCACCATTGGTCATCTAGGAGTTTAAGAAACCTATACCATGTTCGTCGTCGCTTTTTCTGGGCCGGAATTTACCGTTCTGTTTCCCGCTACGTTACTTCCTGCAAATCCGGCCAACAACGCAAGAAACCGGCCGCTCTTCCAGCTGGGCACCTTCGGTCCATTGAAATGCCAACAGAACCATTCTTCAGGGTCGGTCTTGACCTGCTTGGCCTTTTCCCTCTCTCGGTCAGCGGAAAGAAATGGTAGCAGTCGCTACGGACTGCACCACCCGTTATACGATTACACGCGCTCTCTCTAGCAGCTGTGCAACCGACGTGGCTGACTTCCTCCTCGAAGATGTTAACTTCACCACCGCGGTCCTGAACAACTGCTGCGGCAACTGCTGAGTTGTTGAGGACATCTTGCACTCCTGTACTACATAACACAAGTATACAACGGCGTATCACCCCCAGACCAACGGGCTGACAGAGCGTCTTAATAGAACTATCACAGGCATGCCGGCCATGTACGTGTCCGCTGACCATAAAGACTGGGACACCGCCCTCCCTTTCGTAACGTTTGCCTACAACACGTCCCGGCATGATTCTGCAGGTTTCTCTCCACTTTTTCTTCTTTTATACGATCGAAACCCCGTACTTGCTTTCGACGCGCTCCTTCCCACTGCTATTCACATTACGTCAAAATACACTCGTGATGCTATCTCTAGAGCTGCAGATGCGCGTGAAATTGCCCGCTGGCGTCTCAACGCTTCTCAAGAAAAGCAACGACGTGTCTATGACGCCCATTTCAACCCCGGTGACATAGTCCTCCTCCGGACACCATCACGACGTGTTGGTCTTTGTGAGAAGTTGATTTTACCACATTCTGACCCGTACAGTGTCTTGCGGAATGTAACCGAGGTGACATATGAAATTGAACCTCTCGATGTATATATGGCGCGGTCTGCCTCTGATATCGTCCACGTCAAAAGACTAAAGCCATATCACTTGGGTCCACCAACCAAAGGTACGGCGCCTTCGCCGCCGCGGGTCATGCTAGGAGGCGCTGTCAACGATGAAGATGAAGAGAGAGAAGACGACGACGCTCGGTCATATTCGCTTGGTTCGGTAGCCGTGTTGTGTGAGATCCGAAGCGTCCTTCTGTATATAACCTGTAAATATGTTATACGTCTTTTCCTCGCCGCAACATTATAAATATATTAAAAATATATAAATATATATCCCTGTACTCAGACTCGCACTTCACGTAGACAGAAGTGGACTCTAAACTAATAAGTACGCTGCCTCACTGCAACTGAGCCTTCCCAGTACTTGCGCAACCACTTAAGACATGAGAAACAACTAGTTCTAGTCTAACCTTTTTCTTTTCTTATGTCTCAGACATTTGTTGCAATGGGAAATGACAGGTTTCGTGTGATTGCTGTAGGCCGATGTGAATAACAAAAAAGAAAGACGGTGCGAAACGCTGCGCACTTGTAGAAGCTTGCAGGTCAGAAGATCCGATAACGTGCATGTTGTCGGGATGAAAAGTGTACTGTTTCCATATGTTCAACTTTATTTTGCTTATTCCTGACTCTTCTGTATGGATGTCAGTGCCCAAAAGGGCCCACAAACTGTCACGTGAGCCTGAAGGTATCGCACGCCTACGCAAGCAGGAATTGGAGGTGAGTGCACCTGTGATTTCGTAATATGCCACGTCTTTCACTGTTATTTTCAATTAACCCTTCCACTGCATTTTCTCCTCACCCTCTGCAACCCCGATACCTTTACTCAGTGCCAAGGGAAACGAGCACACAGATCTGGCGTCATCACTTACGCCACGGCCAACGTTTGCACTCCGAAGCACTCGGTTTTGCGCGCATCGGGGAACGTCAGCGTCTCTGCTTTCTCTCTTCTCGCTACGACGTTAATCGAAGTGAGCCCGCCGTCATTTGCGACGAACGAAAACAGTCCGAGGTGCTTGTTGCCTGGATAGAAACTGTCCGCCATTTGGGCAATGAAGACAGACTTAGTTTGGATTGATAATCCTCTAGAGTGAGGCCATGGCGGAGAACGAGGGGTTTCATGCAGCATGCCACGACACCACTGCGCCCCCCCCCTCTTACCTTCTCAAGCTTCGATTTGCATGCATAACGGGGACACTGTGACCAGCTAGTCCTGCCATCTATCTTCGACCGAACTAGTTGCGTGGTTTCCCAGGCTAGCAACAAAGCTGTACATCATCCGTAAATTAGTGAGTTAGGTGGAAGAAATTAGTTGCCATTGCTCAGATCTTCAACTTTCTATGCGGGAAAAACGGAGGTACACAAGTTCATTTTATAATGCAGCCGTACAGGGTGATCTTTCTGGGACTCCTATGTTACAGTCTACCAATTCTGTCAAGACGAACATTCGCGCTTTGGAGAGCATACAAAGTCAAGCCCTACGAACTTGTTTGGGGCTGCCTCTGTGCACTTCAACAACAGCAACAGTTGCCATCGCGGGAGACCATATAACCCCGTCACATGTAGCTGCCGACTCTCTCAGAACGCACATTCGCCATCTGTCAAGGATCCCCGACCATCATTTAGCCTCCCTACCAGCCGAGAGACCTCAAACGACCTTTTCAAGATTGATTACCACTCATCAAGTGTGCATACTGTCATCCTTTACAACCGCGGCGAAGCCTTCATCTCTCCTGTGGTGCCTGCGATAGCCTCAAATGAATTTTGCTATTCCCGGAATTACAAAGAAAGTCAATCATCCATCACCGGCTCTGAAGCAACTAACGCTCCTATTACTGCACCAGACGTATCATGCCCGCATAGATATATGTACCGATGGTTCGACCTCACCTATACCAGCTCAACTGCTGCATTCGTCGTTCCAGCTAAGCAGGTTACAGTTAGATTCAAATTGTCACACATGACTACATCTACGTCGGCAGAACTTGCAGCTCTCCGTGCCCCTTTGACGTACGTCACCGAAGAGCCAACGCAGATATGGGTCGTATTTTGTGACTCTAAGGCAGCTCTTCCCAGTATAAAGTCTGCATTACATCACAGAACTTACGAGCAGATAATATCTGACATCATGGAAGTGCACCACCATGCTCTGGAAAGAGGGTACAGCATTATCTTTCAATGAATTCCATCTCACTGTGGCATCGTCGGATGCAACCTTGCTGACAAGGCTGCCGGATCTGCCAACGAAGACACCCAGACGTGTTCAACACCTTTGGGGAGGAGGTCGGACGCTGCCAGGGAACTTCGCCTGCTTGCACGCAAAAAGTCGCAAGATATCTGGAGTTCATCATCATCATCATCATCATCATCATCATCAGCCTGGTTACGCCCACTGCAGGGCAAAGGCCTCTCCCATACTTCTCCAACAACCCCGGTCATGTACTAATTGTGGCCATGCCGTCCCTGCAAACTTCTTAATCTCATCCGCCCACCTAATTTTCTGCCGCCCCCTGCTACGCTTCCCTTCCCTTGGGATCCAGTCCGTAACCCTTAATGACCATCGGTTATCTTCCCTCCTCATTACATGTCCTGCCCATGCCCATTTCTTTTTCTTGATTTCAACTAAGATGTCATTAACTCGCGTTTGTTCCCTCACCCAATCTGCTCTTTTCGTATCCCTTAACGTTACACCTATCATTCTTCTTTCCATAGCTCGTTGTGTCGTCCTCAATTTGAGTAGAACCCTTGTCGTAAGCCTCCAGGTTTCTGCCCCGTAGGTGAGTACTGGTAAGACACAGCTATTATATACTTTTCTCTTGAGGGATAACGGCAACCTGCTGTTCATGATTTGGGAATGCCTGCCAAACGCAATCCAGCCCATTCTTATTCTTCTGATTATTTCCGTCTCATGATCCGGATCCGCCGTCACTACCTGCCCTAAGTAGATGTATTCCCTTACGACTTCCAGTGCCTCGCTGCCTATTGTAAATTGCTGTTCTCTCCCGAGACTGTTAAGCACTACTTTAGTTTTCTGCATATTAATCTTTAGACCCACTCTTCTGCTTTGCCTCTCCAGGTCAGTGAGCATGCATTGCAATTGGTCCCCTGAGTTACTAAGCAAGGCAATATCATCAGCGAATCGCAAGTTACTAAGGTATTCTCCATTAACTTTTATCCCCAATTCTTCCCAATCCAGGTCTCTGAATACCTCCTGTAAACACGCTGTGAATAGCATTGGAGATATCGTATCTCCCTGCCTGACACCTTTCTTTATTGGGATTTTGTTGCTTGCTTTATGGAGGACTACGGTGGTTGTGGAGCCGTTATAGATATCTTCCAGTATTTTTACATATGGCTCATCTACGCCCTGATTCCGTAATGCCTCCATGACTGCTGAGGTTCCGACTGAATCAAACGCTTTCTCGTAATCAATGAAAGCTATATATAAGGGTTGGTTATATTCTGCACATTTCTCTATCACTTGATTGATAGTGTGAATATGGTCTATTGTTGAGTAGCCTTTACGGAATCCTGCCTGGTCCTTTGGTTGACAGAAGTCTAAGGTGTTCCTGATTCTATTTGCAATTACCTTAGTAAATACTTTGTAGGCAACGGACAGTAAACTGATCGGTCTATAATTTTTCAGGTCTTTGGCGTCCCCTTTCTTATGGATTAGGATTATGTTAGCGTTTTTCCAAGATTCCGGTACGCTCGAAGTCATGAGGCATTTCGTATACAGGGTGGCCAGTTTCTCTAGAACTATCTGCCCACCATCCTTCAACAAATCTGCTGTTACCTGATCCTCCCCAGCTGCCTTCCCCCTTTGCATAGCTCCCAAGGCTTTCTTTACTTCTTCCGGCGTTACCTTCGGGATTTCAAATTCCTCTAGACTATTTTCTCTTCCATTATCGTCGTGGGTGCCACTGGTACTGTATAAATCTCTATAGAACTCCTCAGCCACTTGAACTATCTCATCCATATTAGTAATGATATTGCCGGCTTTGTCTCTTAACGCATACATCTGATTCTTGCCAATTCCTAGTTTCTTCTTCACTGTTTTTAGGCTTCCTCCGCTCCTGAGAGCATGTTCAATTCTATCCATATTATACTTCCTTATGTCAGCTGTCTTACGCTTGTTGATTAACTTCGAAAGTTCTGCCAGTTCTATTCTAGCTGTAGGGTTAGATGCTTTCATACATTGGCGTTTCTTGATCAGATCTCAATTGCCAGGCCCTCAATTGGTCAGGCCTCAATTGCCGATTGCATAAACTGGACCCCACGCTACGGCTACAACTGCCGTCTAGCCTTTCCCGCGGCGAAGCAACCTTGCTGTGCCGCTTGTGGTTGGGAGTGGCGTTCGCGAACGCCTATTCCTATCGTATGGGAATGGCCGAGAGCCCGGTGTGCGATTCCTGTGGGTGCGAGGAAACCATCAAGCACCTATTGTGTACCTGCCCTCGCTACGAAGTACAATGCATCTCTCTGCGGGTAGCTATAAACTGACTGGACTCGAGAGCGTTCTCCGAGTCAAAAGATGCTCGGACTGTGGGCACTGGTACGAAAAGTGATTCGCGCACTCATACAGTGCTTGAAGTGCACCGGCTTAAGAGACCGTTTATAGTGTCGCTGTGCATCCTCCCACGTGCACTCGGTGATTACTTTCTCCCTTTTTTAAAGGCGAAAGCCTTTCTAGGCTCATGGTGAAGTTTGTGTCAGCAGACCTGACCGCCGGAGTGTCCGCCGAAGCGTCATCACGCCATATGAAGACAGATTAAAGACGGAACAATGATTAATAGTGACAGTTAGTGAATGATAACGTTATAATAGAGATTTGTACAGGTTAAAATGACGTGTAATGACTACTAATGATTACGAAATGACCAATATGTCTAACGACGAATTATAGCGACTACAATTGATTAGAAATGACTAAAAGTGCTTAGTAATGACCAGTAGTTACTAATAATGACTGAAATAGCTTGTAATGACTACTGATGACTAGGATATGACATACATGTCTAACGACAGCTTGTAATGACCACAATTGATTACAAATTACTAAAATGCTTAGTAGTGAGCAGTAATAACTAATAATGACTGAAAGGCTTGTAATGACTAGTAATGACTACGAAATGACTAATATGTCTAACGACGACTTGTAACGCTACGATTTATTAGGAATGACTAAATAAGCTTAGTAATGAAAAGTAATGACTAATAATGACTGAAATGGCTTGTAATGACTACTAATGACTATGCTATGACCAGCATGTCTAACGACGGCTTGTAATGACCATAATTGATTACAAATGACTAAACATGCTTAGTAGTGAGCAGTAACGACAAAAAGAAAGAATAGAAAGAGGCAGAGAGAAAGAGGTGAATGATAAGAGGAGGAAGAGTAGGCTTTCGCCGTACACCTTTATCTTACGAGAGCCTGTACTTTTTTCCTCTTTCTATTCCCCTTTCCCCTGTAGGGTAGCAAACCGGGTGCTTGTGTGGTTGACCTCCCTGCCTTTCCTGCCCATGCTCTCTCTCTCTCTCGATGGTCGACAGACGCTGCTCTAGTCACACCAAAGTAAAATGCAGAAAAAGCGCCCCAGGATAATTATACCAAAGCTAGGTATGTTCGAAACGCGTTGGGCCAGTTAAAAACGGCTAGACTAAATTTCAGTACGATGCAGTATCTCACCTACCAGTTAGGATGAAAAGGCGGCTGTATGGTGCACATGGCAAAGAATGTGTTATTAAAAATACTAGACTTAACTCGAATATGACGAACATCTAAGGGACGAATAGGCTTGAAGATCATCATGTTTCATTTTCGGAAGCCGCGACAGAGGAGAAGATAATAGACGAAAGCTCCTTAAGAAAAATGTAAGATCCTCCAAACTACAACAGAATATCAGAGCATGGAGCAACACGCTCTTAACTTTATTGTTAGCATGGAAGTAAGGCACATATTTGGCCATTGACAAGTGCGTTTCATCTGCTCGAAGCATACTAAAGCTATAAACACGATTTGTAGCGTACAGGGTGTCCAAACCCAACGAGCTACACCGTGTGCACGTCAGGCTAGCGAGGACTTCAAAGCCTTGACGTAGGGACCAAGACGCGCCGGCACTAAAGCTCGATCATTTACGCAAACGTGATAGCCTTCAACAAACGTATTTCTTCCGGAGCGCGCGTAGGTTGCACCGGAGCGCGCATTGCACCAGCGTATTACGCAGCGCCCGCAAAAGTGCGAGAGCTCGTGTTCTCTCACCACGCAAACGGCAAAATCCGGCGTTACGCTTTGTGTCTGAGTCGAGATCACACCCGCGAGTACACAATGTGGTGCGAGTGAGGCGATGGGTCCCAAAACTGACCATCGTGTAACTGCAAAGCGGGCGGCGAAGATGTCGAAACTGTGTGGTCCCATTGGTATGCAGGCAGTCCGCGGTACTGGTCCTGCCTCGCGAGCTACGAAAGTGTTCTCCACCGTCACCGCACTCAGCAAAACGCTAAGCGGAGACCTACAGCTATAGCGGCCGGATGGTAAAGGTTTGAAGAGAGAACGTGAGAGTGCGCCGACGGCACGGGAAGGTGAAAATACTTATATGTATACGGCCGTTCCCATTCTTATTTGGCTGCGCGACCGCACGGCGGTTGACAAAGGACGCGCTGTCGTCCCGAGCAAACGCCGGGATCCAGGCGCCTTTGGTGACCCCATTTATAGGCCCGATTCTTGACCGTATACATCTACACACGGCGCAAGGGGGGGGGGGGGGGGAGGGGCGGGGGGGCGCTGGATGGCTAAGGAGAAAAGGAAATAGAAGGCGAAATCGTTTTGTGGTTGTTCTTGTCGTTGTTGTTTTTGTTGTTATTGTTTTTTTTTTTTGTTCGCCTGCCATGGCTGTTCAATATGCAGGAAGCATTCCGTGGCCCTATGGACTGCCATTCGCGCCCCTTCCTCTACCCGACGGCGTCTAAGAGCTCTTCGAGGCGAAGAGAAATACGAGAATTTTTGATAAATTCACTGCGAGCATACACCGAGATCCAGAGAAGGCGAAAGAAGACAAGATGTTGCTGGAATTCTTAGTATTCCGCTGGCGTGTCCACCCCGTGGCTTGAAATAATAGCGCATTTTGCCGTTTTTTATGTTGCTTTTCTACATTTGCCGGGCGCGAACGGCTATATTTCATAATGTCGGGCTCAGGAAAGCCTTTTTGTCGGAGAGACTGAAAGGACATAGTGTTTTCATCAAGGAATAGCAGTTTCGTCAGGCGACAAACTTTGCAGAAGCACAGGCGCTACATAAAGCTATCTTTGAATTGATTAATATTTGTCAAATGTAGATGCAATCACCTTGATATTCATATTAATGCCGCAGAATGCGAAAATGTAGGAAGATTGTATCTATTTAGGCGTCGTGGCATAAACACGCGATGATGTCTTCTTCGATGACTATTATCACAGATATCGAAAACAATTGTCCCACTAATCAACATGCTTCGAAATTTAAAGGAACACTGAACATATTTTAGAATTGTAAGTCTACGGTGGTTTGCAAGGCCGCCACAGTGTCATTAACTCCTGAGGTTATTTTCCTTATTGTGCACGTAGCAGCGCTGCAATCGCCGTTTAAATTTTCGTCGAAGCTCCGTCCCCATTGAGCGCAGAGCGATGCCGCCAACAAATGAGCGCTAGGATGACGCCCACACGGCGGTCACGTGAGCGCTCTCTTCGAATCAAACGCCTCGCCGGTACCCTTGATGACGTCACGATAGCTTTCGTTATCAGATCCCGTTAAGCCACCCGCGATGTGTCCCTCACATTTTTGCCAATACTTAACAGCTGTTTGGTGTCCATGATGCCTAGCTCTTTATCGGAGCGTAAACCGTATGCGAATGTTCTACTCTGGCATTGCGCCTGAGGTTTGCATTCAAACGAGTCTGTGCATCAGCTCCCCCTGGTTGGCTCATATCATAGCGTATGACAAGTGTCTTCAATGTCACTTGCTTACGGTATTGCTTACGAACACGTTGGAGGACACGCTCAGGGGAATGAACGTCGGACGGTCGAGATGACGCTTGAAAGAAATGGAGCAGCGACTCGACGCAACAAGTGTCGAAGTAAACCCAACGTATAGTAACATTGCTGCGACATTAAAACACCGAGCAAACCAGCCGTGAACGCAGCACGCCAGTGGTGAACGTGTTACTTTCACGGATGGCTTGCTCGCTACTTTGCGTCGGCCGTGGGTAACACCGTTTAGTGCATTAGCTTCTCACCTGGCCGTTGTTAGGGCACGCAAAGATACTAATGATTGTGGGTTCCAGCGGCGATATGCCGGATTGAAAGGGTAACGGTAACTGGAAGACACAAACATTATCTGCGATAAAATAATGTCACTATCTATTATGCGTCAATGATAGAGGACACGTGTGTTGTGTCTGCCTATCACACGGCTGAGTTAAAGGTCTTTGTCTTAGTGCACCAGCCACCTCCACCGCAATTTCTGATTGTAGTGTAGCTAGTCCTGCTCTTACTACTTCGATGGCCTTCGAATGACACTCGTCTTCAATGTACAGTCTTCAAACGGCGCCTTTCAATACAGAATTTCTGGAGAAGTTGATCGTAATGCAACACTACCGCTTCAGGAAATAGCACGTTTCTTGCCGTTCGTTTTCATTTCATAGCCGTCAACTCTTGAGTTGACCGCCATTAATGGCAAGCACTTCTTAATAACGAGAGTTGTAGGGCACTTCCTGCAGGTTTTGTCGCAGTCTGTGTCGAATGTCGGGATCACATTTATGATCATCTTGTTTCTTTCGCACAAGAAACCACCGGAAGAGAAAACTTCATTTTCTGACTCTGCACTTACGTGACACTCTCTCCTCGCAGTCCGATGAATAACGCACGACCCATGAAGAAAGGTTACTACAACCACATCGTCTTCTTTTTTTTTTCTTCTTTTTTTTTTCTTTTTGGGTGTTGACTGTACGTCTATGCTCCTGTGTAGCGCAGCAAACCATACGTTCATCCGGTTGACCGTCGTACGTACCTCGTCTTGCTTTCGCTCTATCTCTCTCAAGATATTTGAAATACTGAACTCTTGCAACGTTTGTAGACGCTTCGTGCTCGCCCATTACTCTAAGACGACATAGTAACGCACGCTGTGGAGCTAAAAACACGTGCATAGACAAGTAAAGATAGATTCTCAGATTTCCCGTTTCTAAATAGGCTATATTAATTTATTTTGGACATCTGTTCACCAGATGTAGGTCCAAAGACTTATTTTCTTTTGTTTTTCAGGGCGGTTAGATATATAACTCTTTCAATGTATTTGATTCAGACAATCTTGTTTCCTCGTGCTTATTTTTGTTTATATTGTGTGTTATTATAATGAGGTTGCGA
Source organism: Dermacentor variabilis (assembly GCF_050947875.1). NCBI lineage: Eukaryota > Metazoa > Arthropoda > Arachnida > Ixodida > Ixodidae > Dermacentor > Dermacentor variabilis. Next base: position 83,975,785 of record NC_134572.1, read on the forward strand.
CGTGGTGAATGTAATAAGTTTACCATTTGTGTAACCAGTCATGTTTTCAGTTTCCATCATTGAGTAGGACAACGTCCAAACACCTACCTGCGCGACGTGATTGCAGCAGTGTCATTTGAGAAGATCTTCAAATTTGAAATTTTCTTACAGCGTTTTTGAAGTTCGGTGCTTGTGTAAGCTAACATTGAAATGGCAAATCATGAGGCAGTTGCTGTGCTAAAGGCTTCTTATTTTTCTGGCTCAGTGAGTCATCTTAAAATTTACGGCTGTGGATTGTTCAGCTCTGAAGCTACACTTTCTCAACAATAATGTCAAGACCGAAATGACGCAGTGACATCTACGAGATTTGAGCGAAAGTATTTTCTTTTTCTGCACATTGGCAGTGCTGCTATGTCGAGCGCTCGGCGTCAACGAATCCGGTGAGTCACTATGTGGCATTACTCGTCGCGACGTCATTGTTAGTAGTGACTTCGGCGATACTTCCTTCGTTGTTTTGCACTAACTGCCTGATCCTGGGTGCATCCTCATTGTTTTTGAGCACGAGCCATGCGTGTGCCATGCACATGCCAGCGTTATCATCTTCATCTGCGCCTCTATGTGCACTTCGACGCTGTCTTCACGAACATGACAACAAAGAATAGCGCGTAAACGTGCCGCCATGCTGTCAAGAACAATTTCTATGTCATGCGCTGATTGTCATCCCCCCCCCACCCCCCAGGACAATACTACTTGTTTTGGCCTTCGAAATACATGCACAGACGCCACTGGTCTCGGAGCCTGTCTGGAATACAAAACCTCACAGTAATTGTCTGGCGCAGTCGTTGCTCAATAGCTCAGTGGTTAGCGCACCCGACTTGCACATTGTCAAATTTACATGGGTTCGAACTCCGATCGTGGCCGGTTTGGGAACAAAGTTAAACTGTCCTTCACCCCCATGGCGAAGGCGAAAGCGGAGTTGACGAGGTGGCCTGACGGCACCAAAAAACTCCCGTTAAGTGTTGTCATTCCGTTACGCCTTCAACGTAACGGAATGAATGGATGGATGGACGGGATGGATGGACGAGGCGAATCCAGTTTGTAGCACCTAACTGCTGCCGCAGCAAAACAGCGCTAGCAACAATGAAACAGAAGGACAACACAACACGAAAACACGGGTGCTGTGGTCGTGTTGCTATAAAGCTTTCTTTTCTTAGAGGGGGGGGGGGAGGCGGGGGGGCTAATATTGCCCAGGCAAATCGCCCAACTTAGCTCTCTTAAATTTTTTATAGGAAAAAAGAAACACTTACTTTCGTTTTGTAAATCTCAGCTAAGCCTATAAGGGCTGTCGAAACACGAAGTGAACGAGGAACCCAGAAGGAGGAGGAAAAAGAGAACAAACCAAACTCCTTGCAAGGACCACCTACGACTTTATACTTTCGGATTTTGGAAGTGGCCACGTGTCAGGCAATAACTTTTTTTTAATCCCTTTTTATATATGCATAAAGCGAAATGTGCGTCGAATGTCCATTTCCATTCTTGCTCTTAAAGTAGGTACACCTTATTTTTTATAAAGTCAGGCTGTGCAAACATTTGTCCAATGCTAACAAGTGCTACCATATGTCGTATGTTTATTGGGAAAGGTCTTAACCATTTATGCATCGCTTTACCATCTAGAAACTGCAGTGAAGAAACAGTTAACCTCAAAAAACATGCAGAATGTGTTTTTTTTTCTCTTTTTTTAGATATCGCGAAATAGGCATTACTTGAATGGCGTACCAAATAAATGGCCTTCAAATTTTGCGACAGTGTCCAGGTTAGACATTGTGTGTATGTTCTTTTTTTGGTTTTCTTTACTAGTAATTCTTCTTTTTAAGACTGCCCAAATGGCTCGGTCTAGTTATATCGGTCTACATCGCCATTTAGACTGTATAAACACTGAGCTAGACTTTTATGACGATTACCTTAAACCTTGTTTTATAAACATGTGCCGTGAAGTTTGTAATTAATAAATTAAATAATATAACTACTTTAATAATTTAATCGAGTAAATCGAGTAATCGAGTAAATCTTGCAGGTCTTTCTTTTTTATAAATGTTGGAATATAAGAAGATAAATATGCACACATGGTATAGTCCCAAATTAACACGCAACTTATTTAACGCTATTACAGGTAATACAAATGCAGCCCTCGAAACTTTTTTTTTTTCTACGAATTGCCGCACTAATGCAAACGGCAGAGGATTAAAATCAACAGTGACGCTTGAAGAACTCTACAAAAGTCAAGTGTGCAAAATGAGAACGCAAGACGGCTACCTTTGATGTGAGTTCGTGCGCAGTCATAAACACGGACAAAAGAAAAGAAAAGCAAAGCAAAACAGGAGCTCTGTTGATTTTACCGCAACGCTGGTACGCCCGTATTTTCCTTACGCGCTCTTGAAGCACGCTTCACAGGGCCTATGCCCAAAGGGGTCATTCGCGTCGCCTAAAGAGCGCGGTGAATGGCTTTGGCAGCTGGACGTATGCGCATTCTGTTTACTCTAGGCAACACGACACAGTCACCTCGAGGTCTTCACTCTCCGAAAGCGTCTTAGGCTTGTCCCCCAGCGTTCTCGTTGCTGAAGTAATGGTTCTCGGTCCGTCCTTACGAATGCCTTGTTTCATGCGAGCTGCGTGTGCCTTGCTTGTTTGCGAGTTGGTAACACGGAGCCTAATAGGTGCCCCTGGCATATATGTTTCTTACATTGCATGCGCTTTCTACATTTACGATCAGAAGCTCTCCCATCGTAAGACGACCTGCCTTCTCTTTTTATTTCCTCCTCATCCTCCTCCTCCTCCACAATGAATGCTTGTTTAATCAGTTCAACTTCTTACTTGGTGTTATCATCTAGCCTGTTCTTTTGCGTGTTTTTTTTTCAGCTATAGCAATAGCAGCTTCACTCACTCATCTTCGTTGCATGAAGCCTACATCAAATGTGCGTACATGCGCAAACCATATTAAGTAGGTAAGTTGCTTGTTTACGCTGTAGTTCTTACTTTTGGTGGACAATTATTTCTTCAAAAAACAACGTGCTTTACTGTGAGTAGAAGGAATCCAGTGCTTTCTTAGAAACAATAACCGTTCGTGGTTGTAGCCTAATGAACAAGATAAACAAAACACTCGTTCCCTCGCAAGTACTTTATTAATAATTTCGCATCTATTTAATTTATGATAAACTGAGCCAATCGTTTCAAAGCTGTTCATATCTTGGAGTGAAATGTGGTCGTCACAACAAATGGTCCAATTTCTTGTGACAGTGGCCAAGTGAAAATTACCTGAATGATAAAAAAAAACATGAGAAAACGGATCGCCCGAATGGCGGCTACTTCAAAACAAACAATAATAACGGTGCGCTGGTAAGACATGTAAGAAACAAAAAGTATGCTGGCTCTCCCGCAATTGAAAATAGATGTAAACATGAAATAGCAAACCGGTAAAGCGGGCTGGTCGGACATGATACTACCCCCAATCATAAAATGGGTGTAGTGCATGTTCGTGACAGCACACCCCACCACACCGCACTACACCACATCACGCCACACTGTGGACGCGTCCATATGGATGCTGCCCAGCTAGAAGAAGAAAACTGACCGAAGGTGTACGAGACGCAGCGAAAGACGCCAGGGAGGCAGAGCGTACTGCCCAACTAGAATAAGGAAATCGCCTGAAGGCGATTTCTTATTCATGTATTTATGTTTACGTGTACTTGTGTGTTTATGTGTTCATGCTCGCATCAAGTGCAGTCCATCAACGGCAACAAAGAGACAAGTACAAACCAGGAGACATCCAATATTTACGGAGCATCTCATTGCCGACACTAGCTTTAGAGTGTTAAGAGAAATCACTTGTTTACATTGTTGTCACGTGCCCGCTCGTATACGTGTGCGTGCTGCGCATTGAACATCAAGTCATCTCTCTTTCAAAACTACATCACTTTTCTGAAAAGAAAGAATATTTTTATTTCGAATCTCTAGGTTCTTGTATTAAAGGGCCGGTACGTGCAATGTGAATCTTCGTATCCTTTGCAACCTAGACAAAGCAACCAATATTCAGATAAAAAATTAAATTATAGGGTTTTACGTGCCAAAACAACTTTCTGATTATGAGGCACGCCGTTGTGGGGGTCTCCGGAAATTTCGACCACCTGGGGTTCTTTAACGTGCACCTAAATCTAAGTACACGGGTGTTTTCGCATTTCGCCCCCATCGTAATGCGGCCGCCGTGGCCGGGATTCGATCCAGCCAATATTCAGATAGCATCTGCAATAAAGAAATAAGAAGATGAACGTCTAGGAGACCATCTAGACGCACAGCCGCCTGCTGTCGCCTTTCTATTCGTTCTAAGATCTTGGTCAATCTTTCTCGCACTTCTGTCTGTGTTACATATTTCTTAAAAGAACTTCCTGTTGGGCTAGTTGGTAACTGTTCATTATAATATTTAAAGACGCCGAATAAACGGACACACACAAGAGAAGAGAACGGGACAGGGTGCCACGACGACTTGTGAAATCCATTCGTCAATGAAGGACGGAGAAGACACACACAGAATCTGGTTGGGAGGACTGTCATATCGGGCCACATGTCATTACACTGTTGAAGTTGTACTTGTAAACCGGTTTACGGGGAGTGTGCAGTGATCAAGAAAGAGAAGGACAAATTGACACATGAAGTGATCGAAGCATATGAAATCTATGGTGATAAACATAATTGCGTAAACACGCCTTCAGTGATGCTCTTAAAAAAGGAAATTGTATGTCTGGATGACGCTTTGTAAGGGCAGAAGGCGTCCTATTTCATTTTTCTTGTTCGCTTTTGTTAGCCTTCCCATTGGCTGTTTCAGCCTATATATATGTGCTATTTCAATAAAGCATCAGTTGTAATTTGTTGTGTAACCTGTTCTTCACTCTGTCCCACCTGTGTGCGCCGTTAACCTGTTAAGTAGCCGATACGTTTACAAGACGTATCCACTTGTAGGGAACTTTGAGAGTGACACTAGTTGGGAGATATACGCCATCAAACTCGCCGTAAGAATGCACTGTTCTCCCACTTACTTTCTTAACATAATGCTCATTTAGCATTGAAGCATAAAAGTAGCTGCAACGCCTTTGTATTTCGTCCCACATTTTGGCAAATAATATCTCGAAACTGGTGTCATCCTGGAGATTCATTTCAAGTGGACAGGTTATACAAACTCACCGGCTACATTTCGTAAATTGCAATATGTCCGTAAGGTAATTAATTAGGAAGTTAATTAATAAATGTTGGTGTATTGGTTGACTATGTGTTTCAATTTCTCCGGCTAGTAATGTCTGCATCTTCAAATAATCGAGCTCAAGGACAAGAATTATGCTATCTGCCACAGGCGATTTTTAAAATTCCGGGAAACCCAAAACGGATCGACGTAATTATAAAATATAAAGACGCCAAATAAACGGACACACACAAGATATACATACATAATGAACAGCTACCACCTAGCCAAAGAGGTAGTGCTTTTAAGATACATTTCTAGTACAGTGGGCCCTTCCCTGTGTGTGTCTTCTCCGTCCTTCATTGACGAATGGGTTTCACGAATCGTCGTGGCACCCTGTCCCGTTCACGTAGGCACGTAGGCAAACACGTAGTGCCTGAGCCTGCACGCTCTGAAGCTCTCGAAGATTTGACTTGCATGTTTTAGCAAGCACGGGGGGAGCTATAGCGTAGGAATCCGATGAAAAGTGCTCGATATAACTGTAGCATGGAGCCCACTGACGATCCCCATGTTTTCCCCGCTTTACAGCTGGTGAATATTCTTGTGAGGCTTACTTTCGTTGAACTGAACGCTAAACCTACAAAGACCTAAACTACAACTAAACCATGGAAATTGTCAACCTTGCTTTTATTTTTATATACCAAACACGTCAGCGAAATAGTGGCTCGCTAAGAAAGGAAACAGTATGATTGAAACTAAGCAAAAAGTGCGGCAAGAGTAGCACGTTTAGGTTGCGCACAAAATTTAACGACGAACTGAAGATAAGAAAGGCAGGCCACGAAATCGGAAAAAAATAATAAAGTCAAAAGCAACTACATTATTCCGCATATGTTGCGCTGGCTTCCTTGCTTTAAGAAAAATAGGGGGATTGGTGGGTGGGGAGAAAATAAATGACCACGAGAAGAGACACAAAAGAAAATAAATGGAAGAAACAAGAAACATGAGGACTTTCCTTTTTCTTTTCCTCCTAACCTCTCGCAGTTCCTTCTTTCTTTACATTCGCCACAACTGATCACTCTGTCATCACCTCATCACGTTAGTTCAAAGTGTACGTATAGTACTCAAGTTCTGTTGTAAGTTAAAATTATTACTTTTTTTTATTTTTAATCCAACCCCACCAAGTAACGAGCGTTCTCAAGCGCTTGTTACTTGGTATGAGATTAAAGACAAATCGCAACAAAATGTTGGACTATGTCAAAAGCCTAGTTGAAGATTAAATAGATATGGTGGCATCTTGCTGATACAATCTTCACGGGAGCCGGAAAATGAAACGTATCGTCCAAAAATCGTATTATCCAAAGTAAGCTCCAGAAAGCATGAAAATAGGCGTACTGGGAGGGGACAAACTCAATAGCACAGGTTCGCGTGGCATCCCTCAACGCGACAAGTACCGCAGCCAGCGTCCTTTTATTCAGCAACGTTGAAATAGCTCGTCAGTTTTCGCTGAACTTTGTTCTTTTCAATGTCCGTAAAGAGTTATTCTGGAAGTTAAAAAAGAAGTCGCCGTTTCCTCACACAAGTGAGCAGCCCCACACCGCTCGCCAGCAGGCGTGACCACGCTACCGCAGCAGGGTTTTACCGCCGCCGGCGCGCCGTATGCGTCTTTCCTCCAGTGTGGATGGGGTTTAACACGTTTTTATGGGTCGTTTCAACGCTATTTAGGCTAATACATTGGAATACAAAGCTATGAGTTTTAGAAATACCAGTAAAAGCTCACTTCTGCAGTCATAGTCTTAAAATTCAGGTGATAACGCGATCGCAATAACTGCATAAAACATTGGTTGCTGCTATGTGACGTTGGCCGGGAAAAGAAAGGAAAATGTGTTACCTAAAAAACGTATTATACAGAATCGCATCAGCAAGAATCCATTTATAGACAAGCCTCCACGCAAAATTTGGCATTGAAATACCGAGCGAAAGCGTCACGAATGTCTTCCAAATATATTAGTTCATGATACTTAAATTGAAAAAAAGAAAGTCACAGTTTTGTCCGAAAGCCGTAGCATCGATTGCGTCAGCAAATTAGTAGACAGCTATACGAAGTAAGGATAGTCATTTTAATGGCCGTATAAACTCCGTAAACATTCGCTTACTAAATAAATTAGCAAGCATGGTGTCGCGCGCACGCAAGCAAACATGAACACTTGTTACTCGATGACCGCGAAATCTCGCTGTGAAAACGCTTGAAGGAGGAAGCGCAGTAGCAGCAGCGAGCGAATTGACCTTCATGCTGCCTCTCGCTTCAACGCCAACTAAGCGACGAAAACACAGCGCACACCAAGCTATCAGCACTCAGCGCACTCTGTCTCCATTGCAGATAGCTTTCAAGATAGGACCCGCGCGGTCCCGTCACACGCAGCAGCTGCCGAAGTAGAGCGCGCTACGCAAGACGGCGCGCTACATCCTCACTTTCCTTCCTCGTGCTCGCGAGATTGAGCTGCCATTTGGCTTACCTTCGCACGCTTTCACTCGCACATTCAGCATACGGCGCGCGGCGACGATGTTGTCGCCCGTGGATTTTCTACAGAACATCACGGCGATGGCGACGGCACAAATGCACCTGGAGTCTCCATATGATTGGTATCACAATAAGAAAGCATCTCCGTTACCACTCTAGGAGTGACGCATGGCCTAATAAGCTGCTCCTCGGCATAACCTGCGCAGTCTCGGAGGCCACTGCTGCGTATAGCTTAGATGTCACGATAGCCGGGGTGCGACGCCACGAGCTATCTCCCCGTGTGAGATGATCCTATTACCGCATGCTCTGATTGGTCTCTGTGGTTCTTCAGGCGTGACTACGCAAGCCAGGCCAAGAGCCTGGCGACCATGGCTACCCGCGGCACGTTGAAAAATCTCACATGTTTCGTCTGCTTAGGAGCTGTATAAGGGCGGCTGAGTGAAAAACTATAACATTATTATAAGATTGCTTCAGTGGCATGTACTGCTTGTTTATGATCAATTTAGCCAAAGTGAATTTCTTGCCGTTTTTTCATCATTGCAAAACATGCAATAATTGTTTTGCTCGCATCCCAAAGAAGGCAGCGCTCCTACTACTTTTAAATACAGCTGTTTCATGCCAAATCAGCCATTGAGCAGAATGTTCAAGTCTAAGATTTGTTGTCTTTCGAAAGTTAGGATGTTTCGTTGCTCATCAACCTATCCGATTATATGGATCTATATCTGCTGCCTTATGCTTAGCATGACCTGCATTGTAGGGTTGACCCACCGCGGTAGCTTAGTGACTATGGTGTTGAACTGTTGAACTCGGGGTCGAGGGTTTTATACTGGTCGCAGTGACCTCGTTTCAATGAGGTGGACGTGGAAAAATGCTCATGTGCTTAGATTTAGGTGCACGTTAGACAACCCCATAGGGTCGAAGCTAAACTGGTGTCCCACAGTAAGGCTTGCCTCAAAAGCAGATCGTTGTTTCGGCTCTTAAAACCTTGAAATATTTTTTTATCTTTATTAAAGCGTGAAGCATTCGCGGGCACAGAAGTACTTGGACCACGAACACGTCATTCACAAGTGCAGAAAGTGATAGGTGCATTACCGCAGTTCCTGAAATCGAGAGACATCGATGAGTGAAATTGGTCTTGATTGGTATCTCTGGATGAAGCAAGACCCTCAGGGTTTTCTCTTCTTTCTTTCTTTATTTCTTTCGTTTCATTCCCTAAAACACCTTCCGCTGCGTATGGTAGCACACCGGACGTGCGTCTTGTTGATGTTGGTGGTGGTGTTGCTATAGTGTGGGTGTTGGTGCTCTTGGTGGTGATTATTGCCACTGGTGAAATTAGCCGGGCGAACATTGCAGGCTCTGAAATATATCCGTTAAAATTAATAACGAAAATAATTAGTGTAATTCGGTTCATTATTGTCCGTACCGGTGACTGTCAAACTACTACTGACGTCCGTCATCACCGCGTTGTAAACCAGTAATTTAGTTATCATCGTTTTGCCACGAATGGTCCTGTTCTTAGTAAATAAAAAAAAGGTGTCAAAAACAATTCGTATATTAGGATCACTTCCAAAACATGTACGGCTAGTGCATATACACAGAGTGCCGGTATTGAAAAACCAGAAAATAGCTGTCTCGTAAAAGCGAACCACGTCAAAGTTTCCAAGTTCGTTGTCTCCCTAATCCCCGTATTCAGAAATGCAACTTAAGTTGAAGGCCATGCTTGACTTGATCTAAGTGGCACCTCTCGTGAAGCCGCCGAAGGAAGCGCAGTGAGCGTCTTTGGGCACGTTAACTCCCGGCGTCATCTAAATCGAGTCAAGCATGGGCTTCGACTTAAGTTGCATTTCTGAATACGGGGGTAACTACCATTGCACACAATATCTAGCAGATTTTTACGTTTATGCACTGCGTAAGGAAACCAACGTAACCAGTAATGATAAAACTATATAAATAAAAGCTGGCAAAGAAGTTCGTTCGAATGTTTTGATTGTCTGGCAGATGTAGCTATTTATGCCGCGTCGCACCTATTCGAGCACCATTACAAAACTAACCCTCTCGGTAGTCCATGCCCGTTAGCATTAGTAAATAACACGGCAATTTATTCTTAATCATCTTTTTTATTTGCTCACTTTCTCTACATCTCACAAATTGGCGCAAAGGTCTGTATTGCCTCCAGGTTTATTTCCTTGCTTTCTTTTATTTGTGGCGTTTTATGAAGGTAGGGTGCTTTCTGCGAATTTATCCCTTAGGTCTTTCGCACGTGCTTTCCCATTGAAACTCTAAAAAACATCCTGCTAATCTAGTTAGCTTTATCAGGAACTTCCTCTACAGCATTTTCTTTTTGTCCAGGAAGCTTACTGTGAAAACATTCCCCAAACAGCACATAAGCGAATGGGCTTCAGTCCTTAATGCCAACGGTGAGAATGGCTAACGATGCAAGCTACCTCACGCAGTAAAGTTGACCGAGGGCAGATTGTTTCGATTTCTTTCTTGTTGGAAAATCAGAAAACATTTTCCCCATAAGTTTGAAAAGTAGCTTTTCAATAATAGTGCAATTACTACCGCTTCACTAGAAGTACATGTTTATCGAGTTCCATAATTTTCGAAAGTAAGGAAAACTTAGGCCCTTCCAACATTTCTTGCAAGCTGCAGGTGCAACTAATTAGTCATGTTATCCCTAATTTAACCTTTAGCGGCGAGAACTTGCAGAATCTATATGTCACAATGCTGGCCCAGAGATTCTGGCTGTATTACCCGCCGTGGTTGCTCAGTAGCTATGGTGTTGGGCTGCTGAGCGCGATGTCGCGGGATCGAATCCCGGCCGCAGCGGGCGCATTGCGATGGGGGCGAAATGCGAAAACACCCGTGTGTGCTTAGATTTAGGTGCAAGTTAAAGAACCCCAGGTGGTCGAAATTTTCGGAGTCCTCCACTAAGGCGTGCCTCAAAAACAGAAAGTAGTTTTGGCACGTAAAACCCCATGATTTAATAAGATTCTGGCT